>NC_037337.1:82917706-83220736 GCF_002263795.3 Bos taurus | reverse complement strand
CTCACTCGGTCACGTCTGACTCTCTGCGACCCCACTGGCTGTGGTCCACCAGGCTCCTTTGTCCGTGGAATTTTCCGCGTAAGAATGCCGGAATGGCCAATATTTTAACGCAGGTGGATGGCAGGCTGCCCCTTTCTCACCACACGGAGGGATTGCCATGAGTGGAAGCAGACCTTGGCCAGACTGGCCATTACCCCAGGTTCCCAACAAGATGCTTATGGGAAAATGTCACACTGATGACTGTGGGGGTGGGTCTAGGTAGCTCACCTGTCTTCAGTATCACTAATTTCCAAATTTTTTACATGTGCAGTGCAACTGACAAATTTTAAAGAAAAATGTCAGTGGTTTCAGATATAAGGGAGCAGGATACACTTTTTTCACCCCTGAGAGTTATTTAAATTCCTGATGGTAAATCTGTCTGTATGGGTTATGTGCCCTCATCGGACAAAGGGCCTAGGACTCCTGCTGCCTTCTCACAAGGCAGGACACGGGTCACATCTGGCTTCTGGGAAGGCCTGCCCCTTGGCAGGTGTGGGGGATGGACAAGGGGTGCTCCTGGAAGAAGCCTCAGGGCCACCATGGGCCCTTCAGATCCTTCCCATAAGGTGTGAGCAGGCCAGGCCTCCCTGGGTGGTTCCTAAGGCAGAACTCCCTTAAAAGAGATAAGAGGGCAAGACCCCACGGCTGGACACATTCAGAAGAACAACTCTGTGACACAGAACAATACGCCCACGACTCACCTCGCTCCTCTTCCCAGAGAACAACCACTTTTTTCAAGCTCACCTCTCAGGCTATTCCAACTCACCAGATGGTTTCTGCAGCATTTCCTTCCACAACTGCACAGTTCGCCACGATTGTTCCCAGCACAGCAGGCCTCCTGAACTCACCTTCTGTCTCACCAAGGTTAACTGGAGCTGAAGACGGCACAACCCGCTCCTTGGAAACACACTGACTCACCACATGCATGGCCTGGATGCAGGCCAATCTGCAGACTGACTCAGGAGCCCGGTGTGGCCGGCTCTACCCTCAACCCTAAGTCCCAACTGGAACCAGAGCCCCCTTTCAACCCCAGGCAGCTGTGTTTAGAAGAGCACCCACAAAATGACACCAAGGAAGACCGCAACTACCACTTTCTAAGACCCACTATGTATTGGGCCCGTCCGACGAGCTCAGATGGAACAGAGTAACTGTAGAACCTCGGCTTTATAGCACCCTGGGTTTGTTCCCTGAGTCACTCCACTGTTTGTAAAGGAGAGGGAGCCAGGAGGGGTGCCAGGCTCAGGCCACTGCGTCCCTTTCCTGAACGCGTGAATAGAAAACACCTTCATACTCCAATCTAAAAGCGCATGAGTGCTAAGCTGCTTCAGTCGTGTCTGGCTCTTTGGGACTCCACGCGCTGTAGCCCGCAAGGCTCCTCTGTTGATGGGATTCTCCAGGCAAGAATACTGGAGTGGGTTGCCATGCCCTCCTCCAAGGGATCTTTCTGACCCAGAAATCGAATCTGCATCTCTCGGGTCTCCAGCATTGGCAGATGGGTTCTTTACCACGAGCGCCACCTGGAAAGCCCTTTCTAGAAGTGTGAACTTGCAAATCATCTAAAGTGATGCCACTGCAGATGCCAGAGTGCACTCATTCCTTTGAAGAGCTGGGGGCAAAGCAGGGTTAAGAGCTGGGTGAGTTTGAGTACCGCTAGCTCTCTGCTTTATACCTTATCTTGGCTGACAAATAAAATGGCCATAATTCAGTTCCAACCTAATTGAAACCAATGATAGGAAATTCCATCAAGAACAACTCACATTTCACTTTGAGTCAACAGTAGACAGCTTTACTCACAATATAACTTTTATACCAGTATTCTAAACTTAGTCAATAAAAAGCAAAAATTCTACTTAAATCTAAGCTTCAGTTCTATGGCTTTATCAGATTGTAGTGTTTCACTTTTACCTGCTTTTTAATTTTATAAAAATAAACTGATTTACCCAAGCGTGCATTAGTGGATGAATGGATAAACAATGTGGTACACACAATGGAATATCACTCCGTCTGGAAAAGGGGAAAGGTTACGGACTTAACGTGCCCCTCCCCCCACCCGCGTGCACGTGCGCTCAGTCGTGTCTGACTCTCTGCCCGCCAGGCTCCTCGGTCCACGGGATTCTCCAGGCAAGAACACTGGAGTGGGTTGCCATGCCCTCCTCCAGGGAATCTTCTTGACCCAGGAATCAAACCTCTGTCTCCTGCAGCTTCTGCATCGGCAGGTGGATTCTTTACCACTGTGCCCCCCGGGGATCCTCCCACCCTCACTCCTCACCGAATTTACGTGTTGAGATCCTAACCCCAGTGTAATGACATTAGGAGGTGGGGCCTTTGGGAGGTAATTAGGTTAAGATGAGATCATAAGGGTGGAGCCCCCATGATGCAATTAGTGCCCTTATAAGAGGAGCAAGAAACCAGAGCTTCCTCTCTCTGTCATGTGAGGACACAGCAAGAAGGTGCTTTTTACAGGCTAAGAAGAGGGTCCTCACCAAGAACCACACCTTTTGGAACCTTGATTTTGGAATTTCCAGACTCCACAAGTAAATGTCTGTTGTATAAGCCACAGAATCTATGGTATTTTGTTACAGTAACCTGAGCTAATAAGCAAGAAGGAAAACTCAACATATGCTACAACGTGAATGAAGCCTGAACACATTATGCTAAAGTGAAATAAACCAATCCCAAAAGGACAAACAATGGATGATTCCACTAACGTAAATCTTCTATTTATGTGAGGTACCAAGATAGTCAAATTCACAGAAAGTAGAATGGTAGAGGCCTAGGGGTGGGGGAAGGGGAGTTTTTGTTTAATGGATACTGAAACAGAAATAGAAGAACTATTTGCATTTGTTTCAACAATATCCTCTAGGCATGATCTTCAAGCCCTGCATGGTGCAGACATCTGCAGAGGAGGGTATTAGGGAGGCTGCAAGCATAGCCAGCTGTAACTCTGTTTACGAAGCAACACTCCATCCAGCTGCTGAAAGCTAAATGCAGTGGAAAAACGAGGAGAGGTGGCATCCAGGTAAAATGCAAAAGGAGCATTGGTTCAGTATGATCTGACATTAAATATTTATAGAAAGCTTGGCAATACTTCATCTATAAAAAGGAGAAAGGAAAATTCTTTTATATGCCAACATGCCTGTTGTTTATGCAAAGCCCCTGAAATACTTAAGCTTTTCTGAGCACATTAACACAGATCAGGGTTTTATTACTAATCCCATACTATGTTTAAACACAGTAATGTGTTAAGTTCAGTGTGCCACAGCCAGCTAACTTAATTTCAGTATTATCCTTACACTCAAGATGAATTTGAGGCCAAAATAGAGATTGCACCATATCACCTGTTTTTGTTAAATATTAATTTTGTCAATTCTTGATGCTTTTGAATTGTGGTGCTGGAGAAGACTCTTGAAAGTCCCTTGGACAGCAAGGAAATCAAAACAGCCAATTCTAAAGGAGGTCAACCATGAATATTCATTGGAAGGACTGATGCTGAGGCTCCAATACTTTGGCCACCTGATGCAAGGAGCCAACTCAGTGGAAAAGACCCTGATGCTGGCAAAGACTGAGGGCAGGAGAAGCGGGCAGCAGAGGAGGAGATAGTTGGATGTCATCATCAACTCAATGGACATAAGTCTGAGCAAACTCGGAGTTGGTGATGGACAGTGAAGCCTGGCATGCTATAGTCCATGGGGTCAAAAAGAATCGGACGCAATTTAGCTACTGAACAAAAATAAGAATTCTGTCAATAAGAACTTCTCCCACAAATACCATAAAATTCTATACTTGAAAGGCCACCTAGATAGCATAAAGCTCCTATATTTAAACCAAATCTAATCAGACTTTATTCTACTTAGATGGCAAATGGGTCATCTACTCCTATTGTGTCAGTTTCTCTAATCAATGTACAGAGAGCAAAATTCAGTTAAATAATTCTTGTTAGAAACTCCAAATACCAACACCTTTGAGTTTGTCATAAAAATTGTGAAAAAGGATAATCTGTTCCACAAGTATTTTTTTTTTAATTGTTTCTAATGACCTTTAAGTCTGAGAACTTGCATACAATTCAAGAAAACTATGCTTCTACAAGCAGTAAATTAAGTTTCTACAAGCAGCATATTCAGTTTTCATTTAAAATGAATTGTGCTGTGTCCAGTCATGGTGAATGAAGTAGGCAGGTTTGTGTAGCATGTGCAGAGTAGGCTTGAGGTGGCTGTACACTTCATCCTAAATAAGCTGGCTCTCTACAGTTTAATACAACTTGCCTGACCTGGGGGAGAAAAAAAAAAATGAAACAAACCAACCATGTAAAGGCAATACAGCTGACCCTTGAACAATATGGGTTTGAACTGCATAGGCTCACTTTTACAGGAAATTTTTTTCAATACATATACTACTATGTTCATGACCTGCGGACCTGCCGAGGATGTGAGGGTTAATTACAGGACTTGAGTAGCTGTAGGTTTTGGTATCCAGGGAGGTTCTGGAACCAATCCTATACTGATACCAAGGGACCATCCTTTAGTCTCAGTATCAGGCTTACGCCACTATTGGTAAGGTAAGATTCAAGGAATGGCAGACTGTGGCATCAGTTTTGACCACTTGTGATACATCTGAAAGGTCCATACCACTCTACAGGTGGGCCAGGTACAAAGGCAGATGGTACCAAAGGGGCAGGGCTGGGATGAAGGAGGACAGTCAGATGGGGAGGTATGGCCAGCCAGGAGCATCACGTCCATGTTGCAGTAAGGTAATTTGTTCTCAGTAGAACTAGGAAGGGAATGCTTACATTTTTTAGTTTTATTTTACTATGTTTCATGGAGGAAATGATATTCTCAGGTCTATTTTATGACTCTAGGTCTTAATGGAGGACTTGGGAAGTATTCCTGGTGAACATCAGGAGTCCTGAATACTCATTTGGCAAACAGTAGCAATATAAAGTTTCTCAAATAATACCTTCTATGTATGCCTCAAAGTTAAAACTTAAATAAGAAATACTGCTTTACTGAAAGTTAGGAATGATGGGATAGGACATCAAACTTTTACATTTTTACAAGAACAGCCATCTAATTCCACACCCTTTAAAATGAAGAGGCAACAAATAATCTGAAAACTTAGAGCTTAGCGTTTGCAAACCCTCCATCGTTAGATCTGAAATCCTAGTCCAGTGTCTTAAAGGACATGTGACACTAAGAGGACTCAGCAGAGGTTAAATTTTCCAAAAACCACTGGTAGCCTCACTTCTGCCACTTTCTTCTTGCGCCTTGGAGAGCCACAGGGCTATTATTACAGTCTTACAGGGACAGCATGAGAATTCCCTATCCTTTGGGTAGAGTTATAGGAAAGGTACACACAAACACCCACAGAAAGAACATCTATAAATGGAGTGATGCATTCTATAGCACTTGCCTGCATCCTAAAAAGATAATAAGCTACAAAAAAATTTTCACTTTCAGAGGTCAGAACATTCAGCCATAAGCTTTAGTTTCTGTTGCAGAAATTAAATTCAACATGGCATCAAAATACATTCTGCTATTTTATTGTATGAATATCACAGAAAGTAACGTGAAACTGATTTCACTCATAAAATCCTGATGATTGTCTTGGAAAGAAAGAAAATAGCATTGAGAGGAACAAAAGGTCCTTCTCTAAACAACGGTTTCCTAGGTTCATCTTTCAAAATGTGGGCCAAATCATGAGTTCCAGCTAACACACACCTCAGAGGGAGCCAAGTTTGGAATGTGCAGAACAAAGAATTCATTCAGCGATCGCTTGGATGCTTTTCCTTCCCGAAAATAATGAAAGCAAGAGGAGTCCAGATGGGAATGTAGCCACTCTGGGAGAGGAATCTTTTATTGAGATAAATAGCAAGGCTCTGTAAATAAATCCCCAGGATTACATGAGGAATTTGAGAAAGACAACTATGGTTTTTTTGGTTGCCTGTTTTGATCAGATTATTTCTACATGGTATTCTAGTATTTCTGAAATAGTTAAGTGACAATGTTTTATGTCTTTTAAGATAAAAGACATCACAGTGTGGTTTTGAAAATCTCCAACTTTCTGCTCTCAGTCTGAACCAATGACTTCTGAAGCATCGCTGGGACATTTTCCTTGGCGCCCTGTTCTGGCTGGAGTCAGGCTCACATTTTGGCTCCATAGGGACCTTTCTTCTTCCCACAGCAGCTTCTGGAACAGAGACTTCTCCCTGCCAGCTCTGAGGGTTCCTGATCCCCTCTGTAGTGTGGGGACCACAAAAACATGCAGAGATGTGATCCAGTCAAGCACTGTTTCCAATGATGGGGAAACGGCAGTGCGTGCACAGACAGAAGCCAGCTTCATCTAGCAGAGGACTAGCAGGTCACTGAGCTAAACTGCAGTCAAGGCAATCTGGAGTATCTGAATTTATAGTACAATGACTTAAAATTATACAGTCCATATGTATTTACATTTTAAGAGTACCTATTCTATTTTAATGTTTGCCCTAGGTTTTTAGTTCACGGTGCTGCATTTTACAGTGAATTTGAGACAAAAATGCTAGGGCGTCCTGGTTAAGAAAGAATTAACCAGTTATGATTTGTGAGGGAATCCACTGTGACTTTCCATTTAACAAGCAACCTTGGTCTGTTACTTTCTAGGATACCTCAATCCCCAGCTCCTGTTAATTACTTTACTCAGGGCTGAGTGTTCTAACATCCACTATTTTCTTCTGCATTCAGAACAGTGGAAAGTATGTTTGTACTATACTAGAGGCTTTCCCTTCTCACAATTCTTTATAACAAAGTAACACAAACACAGACACTCAACCAAAAACCTTCACTGTTGCTACAATCATATCACTAATCCCCTACAAGTCAAAGACTGTCAAAGATGATGATATGGTCAATGTCACCTCAAAGAGACTGCCAAGTTCTAGTTCATAAGTGTGCAATGATGATTTCCGTTGGAACCACAGCAAAATGAAAGAGCAAAGCCTAGATGCCATTACACAGGGCCGAATGCTTTGCTGGAACACATCTTCATTTATCCTGCTGGCTTCGGAACGCTACCATGCTTTGAAGACCACTAGTGCACGCATCTCAGTTTTAATTTTTGATTTCTAGTAAAATACGGGTAGCTCAAACACTGGTACTTCTGGGCCTGGAGATATTTAAATCTGGGGCAGAGATTCAGGGCACACCTAGGAAGACACACTCACCGCCTCTCCAGCGGGCGCCCATCGCTAGAGATGCTGCGGGGGATGTTGGCGGCTCTTTCCGGAGGAGGCATCTTCCCGTCTGCCTTCCCAGCGTTCAGCCTCGAGGTCATGGGACTCTGCACCTGGGATGGGACTTGAGGCGAATGAGGCCCCTTGTTGGCATTCCTCTGCCACTTGTTGTTATTTCGAAAGGGAAACTTGAATTCGTAGGAAACCCCTTCGTTCATTTTGTACTCCATCACTGGCATGCGGTAGGTCTCAGAGCAACTCCTAGGGCGAGGGCACAGAGAGAAGAAACATCAATATCGCTTCTGCTTGTTGGCAGAACCACACGGATTCTCACGAACAGTTAAAACGTGGCAAACACCTCATTTCCGGTTTCAAACAATCTTTCAACCATGAGGCCCTACAATCATTTTCCTTTCAAAAACCAGAATCCTCGGGGGCTAGAGTCAGCTCTGAGACGTGGGGAGGGACGGTGCCGGGACAGTATCTGGGGGGAGCAGACCTCTAAGATGGGGCCTCGCAGGAAACAGGTGGCTTTCCATCCTTAATCACAAGGAAGCTTTAGATCCTTCCCTTATGATTAAGGATCGAAAAGGGTTTCGAATTTCTTGGAATCCCGACAGTCAAAAATAAGTAGGGAGAAATCTTGAAATCCAAATTGAGAGCCAAATTTAGCTCAGGAGGAGAAAAAAAAAAGTGCAAGTTATTGAAATTAGCAATTATCAAATCAAAAATTATCAAATTGCTGGGGAACAAAGCATACTCTAAAATTAGGCCTCCCTCCCACCCCCCTGAAAGCCAAAAATCCCTCATAGCAAGGCCGTCCCCAGGCAGCAGACTAAGTGAAATGAATGGCAGGCACACAACTGTTTCCGATCATCTACCCTCTTTTTGTGCCATCACCCCAACCCCCAAACCTTAAGAAAGGAAGAACCCATCTTCTTTCCCCAAACAACCAAGGAAGGTTCAATCCATCACTGACTTGACTGATAGGCAAATTACTGGGAAAAAAAATCTATTCTCACCAAAGCATTAACTCAAACTGTGCATTTGAATTTCATCACTAAGTGAAAAAAAAAAAAAAGACTTTTTCTTAAAGACATTTTGAAGATTGAGAAGCATGTGGAAAATTCTTGAAAGGAAAGGTTAAGAGTAATAGCAAAACAGTCCTTTAAGAGGAAATTTAGAGGCAGCATAAGCAAAGTCCAGACCAGCACTGCCCAACAGAAATACAATATGAGCCACCGACAGAAGCCATGTATGTAATTTTTAAATGTTCAGCAGACACATTACAAAAGCAAAATGAAACAGGTAAAGTCAATTCAAGAATACATTTTATTTAACTCAATATATCCAAAATGCTATCATTTCAACAAGCGATCAGTAAATCAGTATTTAGAAAATTAATGAGACATTTTACATCCTTGTAAATTTGGAGTGTATTTTACACTTAAGAGCACAGCTCCTTTGGGACCAGCCACATTACAATGGCTCTGTAGCCACAGGTGACTCACGGCTCTTGTACTGGACATGCATGTCCAAAGAGCCTCCAGCTGAAGGCCTGGTTTTGATCTGGGGAAGGGGCTCTTGTTGGTGGGAAAATGAGCTTGATGGAACGGTCCCCTCTTCTCATGACCTTGCCTGTGTATTTCAGGGTAAGACTCCCAACAACCACAAATGCATTCTCCCTCATCCCCAGGACAGCTGCAGGTTTTGAAAAGCACTGCTTCTGGAGCACATGGATTTGCTGGGGTCCTTGGGTCCACCAGCTTCCCTGGTGGCTCAGAGGGTAAAGCGTCTGCCTGCAATGCAGGAGACCCAGGTTCAATCCCTGGGTCGGGAAGATCTCCTGGAGAAGGAAATGGCAACCCACTCCAGTACTCTTGCCTGGAAAACCCCATGGATGGAGAAGCCTGGTGGGCTATGGCCCACGGGGTCGCAGAGAGTCGGACATGACTGAGTGACGTCACTTTGCCCTCTTCGGCATCAGCCCAAGCCTCCAACGGGCATCTCTGCTTAGAGCTTCTTTGCCACTCCCTCCAACTCCCGCCAAAGCCTAGGTCAACCCTAATCCGACCCTATGCCCAAGACTCTGCTGTGCCCCTATTATGCTTGGATGACAATGGCTTTTGAACTTTTTGGACCACAATCTGGGTGAAAAGTACATTTTACACCATGATACAGCACAACCATAAATACACACAACCCTCCTCTGATAGCTTCCATTCTGCTATATTCCATGTTAATCCGTTTCATTAAAGAAAAAAATACACTGGGTACAACCTCCTAAACGGATTTCATGATCTATTTAAAGCTACGCCCTGCAGTTTGCAGAACACTGTATGGCCACTTGACATTACTTTCAGAAGTTACTGACTTCTTACATAATGAACCCTTTTCTCTGAAATGAGGGATTATCACCTTAGGCTCTGATATAGTATCCAACTTTGATTCAATATTTCTGACAAAAATATGCCATCGCCATGTGGTTGGCTGTTAACACAGGTGCTACTGTAGTATATATGCATCTTTCATTTTTGATCGTACATTATTTAGGGTTCTGGATCAGGAAATATAATGCAAGAATGTTGCAGCTTGCCAAAAAAATATTAACACAAATTTATGATAATACATGGAAAAGTTTCTCTCCACCTCAAAGTCATGGTGAGCTTTGCTTCTTCTGTGCGACGGTCTATTTACCTTATAAACTCAATGGACCATACCATCTACGCCCCTTTCTGTTGGCTGCTAGGAACCAACACAAGTACAGAATATGTACTGAACTTTACCATGTATCCTGGGGTATTAACTTTTCAAAAATTTTCCCCTAGGCCATGTTTTCAATTTACCTTCCCCGTTTCCCTACCCCCCTTCCACACATACACAGAGATCCCCTCACTGAATTTTAATTCTATAGCTTCATAGGCTGATTGCAGCCCATACTGCATCAGGATAGAAAAGTAAGTAAATAAAATAGAAACAATAACAACATAATACCAAATAGACAATATCAGCTTTGGGGCCGTAGTTTCTTTGTAAAATGAAAGACTTGCAATTCATAATTACTCTATTTTCTTCTAGTTCAAGTACTCTTTAAGCTGCATCACATTTAAAACTAAAACTGGTCAAAAGATCCCATTAAGCCGGAGATTTTGTCTTCTCTATAGTCTGTATTTCATCCCCACCACTCTTAGCATATTACTAGAAACCTTCTGCATATTCCATAATTATAGAATTAAGTATGATAAGGCCAAAGCAGGGAGAGAAGATGCATTTACAGAGACTGAAAAGCACAGATTACACAGTGCTAAACCCTTGCCATCCTGCCACTTCTGACTGACCTCCATGGCGGCAGGCCACCACTAGCTTCTGCTCCCTTACTCATCTCTGTAAGATATAAGAATGATATACGGAATCCAGAAGTGGGCAGCACACTGAAGGACAAAGATAAAAAGCTGGCTTTTCATGACATGTATGAAAATTCACAAAGGGATTTGTGTTGTATTACTCCAAGTAAAATCTGGCGTTGAACAACAAAAACTCTTGATGCTTACAGCTCATGACTGGCTAGAACTAATCTGGCTCCGCTATAATAACTGAACAGAACATCACAATACTGGACTCTTGAATCAGAAAAGTTTGGTGCTTGGGGACAGCTATGTCTCTAATAAACCATGTGATTTTGGCTTGGGGAAAAAAAAACAATTTCTTTGAACCAAAGTTCCTCATCTAAAAAAACTAGAGACTTGAACCAGATGGTTTCTAACAGCCCTTCTCACTCTAAAGCAGGATGCTGCTGCACTTTGCAATACTTGTTTTTTAAAAGGAGGAAAAAACCTTTGCAATCGATTCTTACTTAAAAAATAATTTGGTCCCTTTAGGTAACTTGATTTTAGCTTTTCCACTTGAATGGCCCTTGATTGCTTTCCTCAGGGAACTATATACTCAATTATTTTGTAGTAACCTATAAGGGAAAAAAATCTGAAAAAGAATATGAATCATGGTGCTGTACATCTGAAAATAACACTCAATGTAAATCAACCATGCTGCTGCTGCTGCTAAGTCGCTTCAGTTGTGTCCGACTCTGTGCGACCCCATAGACGGCAGCCCACCAGGCTCCCCCATCCCTGGGATTCTCCAGGCAAGAACACTGGAGTGGGCTGCCATTTCCTTCTCCAATGCATGAAAGTGAAAAGTGAAAGGGAAGTCGCTCAGTCGTGTCCGACTCTGTGCGACCCCATGGACTGCAGCCTACCAGGCTCCTCTGTCCATGGGATTTTCCAGGCAAGAGTACTATATTTCAATTAAGAAAATAAATCCAAAGGCTGGTGGCCCTCAGCAGAATGAAGGCCCACCACTCCCATGCAATACCATTCAAAGCATCACAACTGAATCCCCTATCTAGGTATTTCTCATCTTGCCACAAGAATGACGCTCAAGTCAGTGGTCACGGACACCAAGACATACAGCTGGTTATACACTCCCACTGGTGATGGACAGGGTGGGGGCCGCTCCAGCAGTGCGACATCTCACCCGCTGGGGGGAGCCTTCCGGTGCAGTCCCAGCTAAATCCCAAACCTGTTTCTGCCGGGACTGCTTCCATCATGCCCTTACCCTAGCTGCCCACGCTCACTCTGCAGTTACTAAACCTCTGCAACCCTCATTCTGCTCACGGTTTCAAAGGAAATGAGGCTGCCATGACGACTTTAAAAAAAAAATCCCGTACATAGTAGGGCCTCAGGAACTTTGCTTTACTTCCCCTGTCCCATCTGCTCTTTAATACACTTTCCTATGGGAGAACTCATGGAGGGTCTGCTTATTTCCTGAGGACAGGAAGAAGAGTTGGACTTTATAGGCGTTGCTGAAGCCCCATTTTATTGTCGTTAAACTGGCCTTTTCATTAAAAAACAAAAAACGTTGCCTTTCTAAAACTAGTGATGCCTCCATATGAGCATACATGGATGTTGGTGATTACATACAATCCCCACGCTGGAGCTGGGCCCTGTGACCCTCGGGTCCAGGGGACCCTGAGAAACATGCAGCTGGGAAGGGAGGGCAGTGTGTTTCCAGGAGGCCTGCTCTTTCTGGCCTTGGAGTGGCAGCACAAGCTGACAGAGGGGAGAGTGACTAGTCAAAGAGCAGAGTAATTAGCTGCGAGCAAAACAGTCGTGGGAGTGTGAAGTGCGGAGGAGAAGGAAAAAAAGTGACAAGAGCATTATCTTATTTTGCTGAAAACTGTAGCAAGGTGTTAATGCTTCAGCTGTTCCTTTGAAGTTGTCTCTAAGGGAGGGAAGGGGAGAGCGGGCGTCTGGTCCTCCGGAGGCATACAGGGCATCATTTCAGACCCACCTAGGGCAGTCGTGGCGTCTCACGTGGGAACCCTAGTGAAAGGGCCAGAGTGCATCTCTGAGGCCCACGGGGCTGTGCAGTGCGCTAACCAGCCCCCCATCCCACGCCTTCATGGGGGCAGGTTCCTAACACTCTTCTGTCCCATCACTGCCGGCTCCATGGCTACTAGAGGATGACAGTGATGCTCCAGAAGCTGTTAAGGGGAGATGAAGGAAAATACAGCTCATCCACAAAGGCTGTGCTGGAGCTGGTCGGCCTTGGTTTGCAGGATCAGACTCTTGAGCATCTATCCTGGGTGTGCATTCAGGGGTGACATATTGGTCGCTTGAAATCAGCCACAGTGGGAATATCTGCACCATGGGAATCAGCAAATACTACAAACCAAGGTTCCACTGATACATAGGGAAAGGATTTCTGTCCCAAGCATA
Organism: Bos taurus; assembly: GCF_002263795.3. Lineage (NCBI taxonomy): Eukaryota > Metazoa > Chordata > Mammalia > Artiodactyla > Bovidae > Bos > Bos taurus. Next base: position 83,207,722 of record NC_037337.1, on the reverse strand, counting down.
CAAAGCTAAGAGTCTGGATTCTCAAGTTAGACCTGGATTTGCCAGATGAGGCTGGGGAGTTACTAACCTTTCTGACTGTGGGTTTCCTTTAACTAGGAGTAATATTAATACTATTACTTCACAGGGTTGTTACATGGATTAAATTTGCTAATCCATATAAAAGTGCTTTTTTCTAGGGCCTGGCAATATTAAGGTAATAACTCAGCAAATATTACTTGTTTTTACCAATACACCACAGCAAATATATCTAGTCTAGTATTTTGCTGTAGACAAACCACCTCCTGTCATGGATCCATTTTTCTAGTAACTACTATTCACAGTTCAATGTCAGTAATGTTGCCCATTCCATCCCATTTCCTCTCACATACACATGTATTTCCCCCTCCCCATGAATTGAAGAGCCTAGAAACACGGGGAAAGACCCCTGAGCAGACAGATGGCGCCTGACGATCACCAGGCTTCCTTTTGAGGAGGTCAGTCCTTAGACCAGCCTCTGTAACTCCGTACTGTGTGTACGGAAGGCTGTCAAGTTACATGAAAAGTGAAAGGCACTCAGTCGTGTCTGATTCTTTGCGACCCCATGAACTATATAGTCCTAGGAATTCTCCAGGCCAGAATACTAGAGTGGGTAGCTGTTCCTTTCTCCAGGGGATCTTCCCAACCCAGGTCTCCCACATTGCAGATGGATTCTTTACCAACGGAACCACCAGGGAAGCCCAAGAATATTGGAGTAGGTAGCCTATCATGTCTCCAGCGGATCTTCCCGACCCAGGAATAGAACTGGGGTCTCCTGCGTTGTAGGTGGATTCTTTACCGGCTGAGCTACCAGGGAAGCTCAGGCAAGTTACATAGCTTGGTGATTTTCTCCAGTTTGTAAGTGCCTGTTTAGACGCATAGACTATTACATAGACAATTCACAGGAGAGACTACGGGATGGAAAACAGTCCAAAGAAAGAGAAAGAGGATCACAGAGCACTTGGAGAGAGCTCCAAGGACCTGGCTGCCTTTCCAATAGCACTCAAGAGTCATTCTTGAATTACAGTTAAGCAAAATACTTAACATTAATACTATGTGCTTGAGGAAATGAAGGTAGTTTCAGAATAAACCCTCCCTGCCCTCGAAATAGCTAAAACAAAACGTTCGGGATAAAATTTTGGTTTCCAGGGAAATCCAGTCATCAGAAAGGGAGCAGTTCTTAAAACTATGAGAGAAGGGGATTTTCACCACACTCTGACATCGGCACATCCACCTAGGAGATACGCAGTGCTAAACACTATCCTGAGCACAGTCTGGTCTGTAACACTTGGTCTGAGCTAAACACTATCCTGAGCACAGTCTGGTCTGTAACACTTGGTCTGAGCTAAACACTATCCTGAGCACAGTCTGGTCTGTAACACTTGGTCTGAAGAACTCAAGTCTGCAGATACTGCCATTGCTGCTTCCTTTTCAAAGGGCACAAGTAACCCATTCTAACTGTTTACACATTCTACCATCTGACATTCACTAATCTATAAAAGCTCAGGTGCAGGACTGGCCATGTTTTTTTGGGGAAAATAACATAAGAATATTGTCTTGGCCTTAGGAAGCCTAAGCATTAATTGCCAAAGCTTAAGAGAAACTCTTAGAAAATAGCGGGTTTAAACCAAATTAACGGATTGGGGGGGGGGGGGGGGGCGGGAACCACTAGCAAAAATAGCATGTGCATGCTCAAAGGAGAAAAGAAACAGTTGATTAAATCTGTTCCATCAGGAAATCTCCCCAGAGACAGAGAAATTAAATTTTCAACAGTGCTGCAGGCTTGGCAGAAGCTGGGAGGGGCGGGGAGCTCCTGGGCTCCCCTCTGTAAAGTTGGGGAACTACACTGCCCCGGCATTACGAGCAGGACTAGCTTGTCTGAAGTCGATTTCTGACACATGCAGACGCACTTAACAAAAAGCTTGGGAAGTCACATTCAGCCCTCCAGGCTGGGACAGCAGGGGTCAAAAGCAGTACTTCAAGAGTTCTGGACAGCAACTGGCTACAAATGGGAGATGCAGGAGAATCAGGGTCACGGAACACAAAAGAAAAGTGTCTGACACTTTGTCATGCTGAGTGTCTCTTAACATCAAATATTCCATGTTTCTCAGCTACTGGTGCAAGATGTTTCAAAGGGGTATATACCAGACTTCTCTGTCTATGATGGTGACTTTATACACCCAGAGACGTAAATCCTGGGAATGGTCCAAGCTGGTGATTCTTTCCAGCTGCTGTTGCCACATGCTGAAAGGGAGCTGTATCCTGAGTCAGACCTTCTGTGGAGGGAACTTTCAGCATCGCCTGTAACCGAGCGCTCTTCACACGCCCCCTTACACTCCCACCTAGTTGGGGAATGTTCTCCATGGTACATCAATGGCCCTGGACTCTCAGACCTACCTACGCGGGGTGCAGTCGTCATGTGGGGGGATGATGACGACCTTCACTGTGACCGATGTTCTCAGGAGGTCGATCATCTGCTCATGGCTCAGAGTGGCCACGGCCACCTTGCAGATCTCCACCAGCCGGCTGCCCTGCCTCAGCCCTGCCTGCCAGGCGTAGCCGTAGGGCTCCACATCTGCCACAATGCCCTCGTAGTTGACGTGGAAGCCGAGCTGTCCCAGCCCATTCCTTCGCAGAGTCATCTCCACCGATTCACAGCCTTTTGACACGAACTAGACAAAGACACAAAAGACATCACAGTCTGATGAACCCACTATGGTCTTAAGTGGTATGCGTGGCCAGCAGGGTTATTTTTGAATACCCTAATGCCAGCTGAAGAGCAGGCTGGTTATTTTGCCTTCACTAATCTCCATTCATTAGGCCCAAAGGAACACACTTGTTGTGTCCAAAGAACTCAATGGCTTCTCTGAAGTTACAAGGAAACCTCTAACAGAGACCTACAGGGAGCTGGCAGTGAAGAAAAATGGGTGTTCTGCTATTCATTTTGCCCTTAAGACATTCAAAGCAGCAGATACTCAATCCAACAACTGTTTTCACCAGCTGAAGCAGACTGGCTGGGCTACATCATCAGTCACCACGGCAATGGGATCAGGTCACATGCAAATGAGTTTCCAACAAAGATGCACAGTGCGTGTGTCTTCCCCCACTTGTTCTGCTACTTGTCCTGCTGAAAAAAATGATGGGAAGCGAGCGTGACATAAACTCTGGATTCCTTCCCACCATGAAGGGAGTTTTCAGAGGACCTAATAAAATAGGACGGGGTTCTGTAACTTGGCTCTCGCCTGCATGGAAAGCTTGAGGAAAGGGAACTGGAAGAAAAACACTGACCTGAAGCCTTTTGACAATCTCTTTGATGTCATCATTGTTAACAAAACTCTCCACGGATACACATTCGCCTCGCTCGTAGAAGATTTTGAGGCTGGCGTCGGTTGAAGTCCACCCTATCACATCTCTGCAGGAACAGTTGAAAACCACACTCTTTGTTTCCTGTTCAATGAGTACAATGAACTCACTGGAGACCCCGAGGAGGCAGTCGATCTCCATCGCCTTGTTGTAGTCCTTGGCCCGGACGGCCCACACAATGGCTCCCATGCTACTGAGCTCAGCTCCTGGGTACGGCTTAGACTTTTCCTTCTTTTTGGAGGCCAGAGAAATGAACGGGAACTTGCCGGATGGGTCAATAGGGGTGTTGGTGACGTTCTTTTCTGCCAGGTCTTTCAGGTATTCCTGGCGGGTCCGCGTTGCCATGGCCCTGAACTTTTCCGACTTATGAGCAGCATTTTCTGCATTAATCACTTTGGCCAAAAGGAAGTCCCTGAACACATTTGACTTAGGGAAGGTGACCCCTTTCGGGATGGGAGGTCCAAAAGAAGGCACATCTCTGGACCTGGTGACAGCCACACTAAAGAGATAAAGAGCAGTGAGAAAGAGGCTGGTCAATATTTCTCAGACTCACAGCAGGAGAATAAAATACACTTTCTCAATGACAAAGATATCTTTCAAAAGGAAAATAACTGTCATCTTCCCACAAGAAACAACACACACTTCTGCTTAACATGAGCATACGTTTCCATTCAATTGTATTTAGGACTTACGAAACAACATTTTTTCTAGGTCAAAATACCCAAAAACTTAAGGTAAAAACTTTCATTAGCAGGTAGTAAATCAACCATAACTCTATGAAAAAACGATTTAACTGTAATATTCTTTACAAGAAACATTTAAAATACTTGGTGATTATTCCCAGGTGGGGAGGGGTGGTTACTATAAACACCTTTCAGAACAAGTATAGGTTTTATAGGGGCTTCCCAGGTGGCTCAGTGGTAAAGAATCCACCTGCTAATGCACGAGGAGACACGGGTTCGATCCCTGGGTTGGGAAGATCTCCTGGAGAAGGAGATGGCAACCCATTCCAGTATTCTTGCCTGGGAAAACCCATGGACATAGAGGCCTGGTGGGCTACAGTCCATGGGGTCACAAAAGAGTCAGATATGACTTAGCGACTGAACAACAACATAGATTCTGTAGGAACACAAATGTAGCCCCCATTTTAGACAGGATGACCACAGAAGTCATCTTCTAATGCAAATATCCAAAGATATGTATACAAAGAAGAGGAATGGGTTAAAAGAAAATTAAACATATTATTTTTTCCTATGTGTCAGGCCTGAAGCAACCAGATCAAAAAGCATGAGTTTATTTTTTTAATTCTCTCTTATTAAATTGCTTTGGCTGCACCAAATACCTTGCTGGATTTTAGTTCCCCAAGCAGGGATTGAACCTGGGCCTCAGCAGTGAAAGTGCCAAGTCCTAACTACTGGACCACCAGGGAATTCTCCCATAAGGATAATTTTAAAATGAAACTTGAAATTTGGATAATAGAAAAGGATTATAATTTTTATGTGGTAATACCAGATGCTTACTCCTTGGAAGGAAAGTTATGACCAACCTAGATAGCATATTCAAAAGCAGAGACATTACTTTGCCAACAAATGTTCATCTAGTGAAGGCTATGGTTTTTCCTGTGGTCATGTATGGATGTGAGAGTTGGACCGTGAAGAAGGCTGAGTGCCGAAGAATTGATGCTTTTGAACTGTGGTGTTGGAGAAGACTCTTGAGAGTCCCTTGGACTGCAAGGAGATCCAACCAGTCCATTCTGAAGGAGATCAGCCCTGGGATTTCTTTGGAAGGAATGATGCTAAAGCTGAAACTCCAGTACTTTGGCCACCTGATGCGAAGAGTTGACTCATTGGAAAAGACTCTGATGCTGGGAGGGATTGGGAGCAGGAGGAGAAGGGGACGACAGGATGAGATGGCTGGATGGCATCACTGACTCGTGGATGTGAGTCTGGGTGAACTCCAGGAGTTGGTGATGGACAGGGAGACCTGGTGTGCTGCGATTCATGGGGTCGCGAAGAGTCGGACGCGACTGAGAGACTGAACTGAACTGAACCAACAGTGCTTTGAAATCATATTTTTAAATGAAGCTGTTCTTTAGTCCAAATTCTCTACTTTTGGTATTTGATTCTGACAATTGGTGAGGAAAATATGTTCCTTTCTCATTCCTTTAAGCAAGATTGAATTAAGAAAGCCTGTTCCAGTCACTTCCTTTGCATCTATATTGCTAAAACTGGGTCCAAGACAAGGATCTACAAGTATCTATACTAATCTATTATTTTTAATCTCAAAAGGAAAAGGACTTAAGTTTTTTCTAAAACAACAACAGGAATTAAATGAAAGTGGGGCGGTTGTGTGTTTTATATCATATTTTAAGATCTCCTTCTAGGACCTGAGGAAAGTTTGAGAGGACTGGAAATGATGATTCTAACAGATCAAACATCCTCTTTTCAAATTATCCAATTATTTAAAAGTGACTCAATTATGCAATTGTACTAAAAATACAAAATCTGTTTCACTAGAATTCTCAGAATCAAAAGGACATAATCAAAGAGCATGCAACTTTCAAATTAAACTTGCACAATTTCTTCTTTATTTAAAGGGTTTGCTTGAAGATACTTGGCTTCACTTTTCCAAAAATGATTATTGCTTGTGAAAGCAGAATAAAGAAAAATCAGCATCCTCAGGAGACAAATTATATATTTTGTCAGAATATGCCACAAGGTGGCCTATTTCTGAAAATGGCTTTTTACAAATTTATTAAAAAAATAAAAAAAGACTACCTAGTTCATTTCATGACAAAGAAAGGTGGCAGGCAACATCCCATTTTCTAACTGGCAATGAGAATTCACAGAAACCTCCATCTGCATGATAGCTAATTACATCAGTATTAGAAAGGCAGTTTTTCCTGTCTAATGTGAACTGTCTGGCTTGAATGCTGACAGCTGTATAATTTTAATTTGATCTTTTTTTTTTTTTTTTTCAAGTCAAGCAGATGATGCTAAAATCCAGATTCACTTGCTTTTCTAAGAGGAATCCCAGAAAGACCCAGAAATACTTAATATCTTTCCTTTTTAAATGGACAATTTCTTCTCTTGCTAATTTCATATCATTATTTTTTCTCAAGAAATAGCAGAGATTTTATTTTAAACAAGGAGAGAAAAATGCTTAGCAGAAAGTGTTGATATGGGCACCATGCATCCACTTGCCCCTTAAATTCACGGGTTGTCTAATAGATCTATTTATTAGCTAATAGAACGTTAGACAAACATATATTGAAAACCCTCCGGTAATTAGAAGACTCAAGAATGAACTATGAGGGAAAAAACCTGAACCCTTAACATATAATTATCAGTGATTCATCACGGTAGGGAGGTAAATGATACAGACACTAAAATCAGCTTTGCATCATTAGAAATAGAATCCTTACAGAAGATGAGGAAGATGATACCCTAGAATGCTCTTTTCAACAAAGGGCTTTATGTTGGGTAAATCTAACTTTCAAGGTTTTCTACAAGGTTAAAAGCTCATTAATTTAGATGCCACCAATTCTGAACTCTTGATAATAAGGTCTGTTTTAAGCTAAGTAGAAAGAATTTTTTTTTTTTTTGCCTTCATAAGAAAAGAAGCCTTTCTAGAATTTCAGTGTGCTATATATAGATACTTGAGATGAATTAATTATAAATGGCTTTTGCTATTTTTAAAAGCACATTCCAAAGAGCTTCTTGGCCATACTTAGCCTAGTATGCAATACTGTATCTCTTGAGAAATAATGCATTCTTTAAAATCATAGCCATGCCTTACATGCTCAGCACTGTCAAGGACTAGGAGGGTTATCTACTCAAGTGGGTTATCTGGATGACAGACAGAAGATCAAAGGCTGAAAGGGTTATGGAAAGTTAGCAGTGGGTGGGGGGAAGATACTTAAGAGAAGTCAGGGTTCCTCAAACTCTTGTCAACAGAATCTTGAGTTTCATCTTAACATTCATCTTGATTTTGCATTCCACTGAAGAGTATCTATATTCATTTTAACACAAAAATCTGTTCTGTTCCCCTCATCTTGAAGCCACTGAGGGACCAGGAAGGCGTTCTCTTTCACTCTGTCGTTTGACACATCCCTGAACCTCCGTTTGAACAGCTGGTACACATTCTTCACTTCTCCAGGAAACAGATTCGGAGAAGTACAACAATTTGCCCAGAGCTTGTTAGAGTGAGCCAGGATGGGAATCTGAGCTTCTGGGTAACCGGCAGTGTGACAAGACCACATTTACTCCCTGGGGCTATGTTTTTAAATTTCCACCTCTTAAGGTGCTTGCGAACGGGACCGTCTACAAGAGTCACACAGCCAAAGAGATCACCATTAGGCTGCTGCCAGTGGGCCTGGGCCTTTGCTGGCATCAAAGACCTTGGATGAAGTCGCAAGCTGATACATGGGAATGTTGCAGAGACATCTAAACAGAGGTCTCAATGAAAAAGAGTGAGAAGAGTAAGACTCTTGAACTTCTGAAGCACCATGGCAACAGCAATAAAGAATGACATTTAAAAGGAAGGGGACTTAGCATCAAAACTGTCAAGTTTAGAAGCTCAGATGAGACTGCCAGCTTGGGGAGCTTTCCAAGAAAGCAGACCTTGGCAAAGGCCAGGAAAGATGAGCAGCAGAACAAATGGGTACCCACTGTCCCCTCCCTGTGGGATCTCTACTGCTAACAGTCTTCAATCACCAACACCTGACTATATACCAGGGCCAAGGGTGAGATGTCACAGGCTCAGTCTTCCAGAAGCTCAAAGCCTGGTGTGGGGCTACCTCTGCTGGGCTGAGCACTCTGCTGGGGAAAGTTCGGCATGCTACTGGAACACTCAGGAAAGATACTTTACCCAGTCCTGGGAGGTCAGGGGAGCCCTGCCAGAGAAAAGAGCAGGCATTCCTGGATGAAAGTGGGCCAGGGTGTGTGTGAGAAGAGGCACTCTTGCCCAGAGAGTGGCATGTGCGGAGAGGAAGGGCTATTAAGTAGCCCCATGATGGGGGAGGGGGTGGGGATGGGAGGACTGGGAGAGGGGCCAGCGGATGCTGAGGGATAAGAGAGGCCAGACCTGAAGGATTCCATGTGGCAGGCAATGCCGGGGAGTCTCAATATTGCCTAAATGGTTTTCAGTACCAAGAGGGACATTTTCAGAATCTTGTCATAGAAAGGTCAGCCACACGGGACAAGAAGGATGCTGATTAATGATGGCTGGGATAGACTTTCTGAAAGAATCTCACCACGTGACCCACTTTGATTTTTCTTCTGTGAGACACAGTTGATTTTCCAACTGTGAGACACACAGTTGAAGCTTGCATATTTGTTTATTTTTATTCAAGAGAAGGAAAGAAGAAAGGCATGGTCATTTAATGTACATATACCACACTTCCCTGCCTACATCAGATACTTAGGGCATTTTTAAGTTGGGGTCAAGCAGTTTTCTACTGCACAGAAAGGGAAATTTAAGATCTGAGATGTTTAACGGTCTGGTCTGGTTCAAAGTGCTTTCTGCACTACATCATACTAACTCATTTCAACATTTACTACATCTTAACCACTGAATATGGAAATCTTCCTAAGAGGAATAATATATATATATCTACTTCCTAAACATAGCTCCTGACCACAATTTAACATCTGTTTTGAAGATGAGTATTTATTAAAACTACTTATTACAACACTAGTTTTAAAGTTAGCAATAATTCTTTAGTTTCATCAAAAAGCAACTTTCAACTGTTAAAGATGTTCTAAAATTTTTAAATAGTCTGCCTGAAATGGATCTAAATAAGGTTCATACATTACAATTAATTAATTTTATCTTAAAATTTTGAATTCTGTTAATGCTCCTCTACTTTTTTCACTTCACCTCCCCTTGACTTCTTGCAATGTACTTGAAGAAACTGGGCTATGTGTTCCAGAGTTGTCCAGAGCCTGAATTTTCCTGAATAAAAACATGTTGTGTGGTCTTTTATATTTCTTGCAACTTGGCTTCTCTAGATGTTTGATCAGATTCACATTCAATTTTGGAAAGAGGGTTAAGGCTGATTCCTAGAGGGGGTTGTGTTCTTCCATTATGAGACACACATTTGTCTCTTTTTATGATATTTGCAGTCTTTGATGATCAATGCCTAGATCCATCCATTCATTAGCTGTTTAAAGCAATGGTTGTAAAATTTCTGCACTGTGTTTTTATAAATTGAGGCCCTTGGGGTGAATGGCGTACATTTGGTTGTTTGGTCCCAAGTCAAATGACCTTGGATTGCTATGCTTATTAAATCTGCACATTAAACATGACTCATTCTTCTGTATCTCCCTTATCAGTCATCACTTATTGATGCTTTCAGTACATCCTTGCCACTAAATGGTTCATCTTTTTGATTTGTTGCTTCTAATCTATTCTGTCAACTGAAATCAGACAATTAAGCTCTTTGTAATGACACAAGTAAAATAATAGAGACCAGAGGGCTCTCTTATCAGGTATAGGGATAAGCTTTAGTACTCAGACTTAGAGATTAATTTGAGTTCTTGGCTATGTCTACTATTCAAGGCTAACTAGACTTTGGAATTAACTTGGATTAGTGAGTTTTTCCTGTATGAACAGTCTATCATAGTTCCCAGGGTAGGACAGCACACATTATTTCAGAGTCTCATTTCCATATTCACTATCGGGCCTTTATCCCCCCTCTCTGCTCCCCTGTTAAATCCTAGAGCCTAGAATACTGCCTAGGCACATTTTGATTAGGGCTGCAAAGAACTAGTGAAAAATAAATGAGTAACAATAAACTCTAAATTTTATGTTTTTGTATATAAATTACTTCGCATGTTGACAATGAGTAAGTTTTCCTAAAAGTCTATTTACATACCGTTGTCTGAAGGCCTAGATTTCAAGGGCCTCTACAGCCCGCTAATCTCTCCAACAACACAGCCTTCTCACTGCACTTGCCAGCGTCCTTCCTGTGTTTATGTGTCCATCTGTACCGCTATCCACCCCTGACTCATAGAATTATTTCTAATTTGCCACTGAATTCCACCATCTGTGCTACGCAACATACACTGAATCCTATCTTCCTGGCTAAACGTTCTTTGTATCTCTAGCCTGTATTGACCCCAGAATTCTCTAACAATTACAGCAAGACACTCCTTCGAGGAACTAACTGTCCACACTCTGGGTACCAAGTGGATGTCAGGAAATAAACGTCGAGTGTTCACAGTGGAGAAAGCTGGGAACAAGAGACTTTAAATGAGGAAAAGCATTTGAATATTCTAACTACATCTCTTACAGATACAATTAAAAGTAGATTTAAATAAAATTTGTGTAAATTAAATGTATCTCCAAGCTTTCCCACCAGAGTATCCCTAATGAAAGAGGTCTATGAATTCATATCCCTAGTACTTTGGGGGAGGGACTGGGGTATGAGAAAACCCCACATGTATGAAAACTCTTTGAAGACCCACATTTTATCTTAAAATTGGTACAAATTTTCCATTCTACTTCCTAATACATTTTCGTGAGAAAATAAACCTTAACATCCCTTTCCCAAGCATTAAAGACTACAAGCGAGGTACCCTAGTTATTCTGGGCCTATAAACATCTGGCATCACCACATACCCCAGGAAACACGTCGACCTGAATTTGAGAAGGACTGAGAAAAACCCAGGTACCCAAAGTTTTTAACAGGAAAAGATCACTAGTACTATAGTTCCAAAATTCACAGTGTACTGGGTCTTCAAGCAAGCTTGGCAACTAGGGAATTCCGGGCTAGCCCATGTCTTGTGAGCTGGGGTGTCCAGTGTCCTCCTGCAAAGGCATCCAGCATCACAAGGTGGGCTAAGAATATGCGGTCTCCAGGTTAAGAGATTAAAAATGAGAGAGAGGAAAAAAAGAGCAAGCAAAAATCATGATTCTCAGGCTGGGGAGGAGAGTTTGAAAAGAATAAAACAGATATCACTTCCTCCACCACTCAAATATTGAAGACGGCTCAGACATCTTTCCTCCTTATATCAGTGTATTCAGACTTGCCCTGGACACACTTCAGTGGCTATTAAGCACTGAAAACGTGGCTGGTATGGTCAAGGGGTATTAAATCATATTACATTTTAAAAACTGTCACTTGATTCAGTTTTCCAAAAGTCTTTTAAAAGTATGTTTGGAATAAGCTATCACGAATGTACTTTTCCAACTGCAAATTTTATGAAATCTAAATACATATTATTTCCAATGAAAATTGAGCATCCTAACTGAGGCGAGCTGTAAATTAAAAATGCACTCGAGATTTGTCTTGGTCCAAAAATACGTAAGATTTCTCAATAATTTTTAAAATTTAAAAATTATATGTTTAAATTATAATATTTGGATATCACAGGTAAATAATATCTATTATTGGGTCAAAATACAGTCCATGGGGTCGCAAAGAGTTGGACACGACTCAGGGACTCTCACTTTACATTGGGCAAAAATCTACTGTTAAAATTAATTTTACCTATTTCTTGTTACTTTAAAAAATATGGCTATTGGAAAATATAAAATGAATATGTGACTTGCACTATATTTCTACTGGACAGCAATTCACTAAGACAAAGACCTTTAAAAGAAGAATCTCTTTTCAAAAGAAAGTACATAGCTTTCCATTCCCCAAACATCCTAGAGATGATTCAAAACAGGATTTAGCTTTCTATCCACAAAGTTGTATGAAATCCTTTGCAGGCATCCAGTACACAGCATGTTTCCATTGCTTGGGTGTAGTTTCTAACCTCAGTCATCCATCCCAATTACAGTCAAATGTTCTGCATTAATTCTTTCCTTCTACACCTAACTAACACAGCTTTTGGAGACCACATTCTTGCTAAGAGGCTTTAGATCTAGGCTTCTTTTGCTTGAGTTTCTACCCACCGAGTCCAGGAAACTACAGACCTCCTTGGTTTGGGGTTTTCACATAGACTTGGCATCCGAGAAATTCTGGAACGGCCTGCAGGTTGGTAGTAGGGGCAGCAAAGACCCTATTTCACATGGCATGGAGTGAGGCAGCAGGGTAGAGTGGTTAAGAGACAAGACTTTAAAATCAGACTTGGTGCATTCAAGCCTATAGTCTGCCAGCTGACCTCAGGCAAATTACCTATCCTCAAGCACTCAAGTTTTCTCATGTGAAAATGGGGATTAAAACAGTACCCACCTCGTGAAAGTGTTAAGTCACTCAGTCGTGTCCGACTCTGTGTGATTCCATGGACTGTAGCCTGCTGGGCTCCTCTGTCTATGTGATTTCCCAGACAAGAATACCGGAGTGGTTTGCTATTTCCTCCTCCAGGGTATCTTCTCAACCCAGGGATTGAACCTGGGTCTGCCACATGGCAGGTAGACTCCCTACAATCTGAGCCACCAGGGAAGCCGCCTCATAGGTTTTAAAAATGGAATGAGGTAATAATACAAATAAGATACCTAAACTAGAGCTGGGCTTATAACCGGGGCTCATCAGACATAGTTACTGTGGAATAGGGAGGGATGATGGCAGTCAGTAGAAGTAACCTTGACTTGTTCTATTCCCTGAACTTGCTTGTCCTCCTATAATTAACTTGCCTTACCCCTAGGATTAGACAGTTGTAGATTTCACAACAAACCAAATAGCAGCCTAAGTTGGCCACTTTCTGTATAGATGGCTACATTAAATAAAAAACAACTATTCAAAATTAACAAAGCCTTGTCTCCCAAATTTCAGGGATGCAAAACTACAATAAACTTTCATATTCTAAAAGGACAGATTCCTCTTAGGACATCTTACTCATGCTACAACATACTCAAAACATCTTCTTGGCATGGCTCTCATGTCAATCCAGCATCACAGGTTCTTACTCTCTTCAACACTAATCCCCTCCAGGATTCCTGCAGAGGCCACTGCAGGTGGATCTTGAATTCTGTAACTCATGAGACTACATCAATGAGGGACATGGAAACAATTCCACCAAACACTTAACAAAGCCTCTACGACTGATCAGAAATGTTACAGTGAATCAAGTCAGCCTGAAGCAAAGGTTTGGGAATTTTAAAATATAATTAAAAAAAAATTAAACTTCTCTTCCCTACTCATTTGGTTTCCCTTGTGGCTCAGCTGGTAAAGAATCTGCCTGCAAAGTGGGAGGCAGATAGAACCTGGGTTCAATCCCTGGGTTGGGAAGACACCCTGGAGAAGGGAGAGGCTACCTACTCCAGTATTCTGGCCTGGAGAATTCCATGGACTGTATAGTCCACAGTCCATGGGGTTGCAAAGAGTTGGACATGACTGAGCGACTTTCACTTTCACTATTCCCTACTTATTATGATCATTCTTCTCTGCTTCTGCCAGGGCAAAAGCAAAATATAATTAGCAGTATGAGTAATTAGCTGGTGACCAGATGGTGTGGATGAAGGATACCACCTAAGGAGGAGGTGCGAATGGAAACAGCAGGTGTCTAACCAACATGTCTAGGGAATGTCAGTGCCACCAGGTTACGTCATCCTGTGAATTTGGCCATCCGCATGCACAGTTTAAAGGCAGAAATAAATAGCGATAGACTTCCCATTGCCACTTCCGAAAGAAGAGCTGGAGGGGGCCTTCGATGTGACCGCCCGCCAACGCCCATCCAGCCACCTCTGGAGCCATTACCTGTAACAGACGCTGTCAGTGCAGGGGTTGTGAACCCTGACAATGACGAAAACATGCTGAAAGTGGGATCGGATGTTTTTCGGGCTGAATGGCTGTGCTCCTGGCTCTTGGAAAACAATTGTTACAATATCATTTCCAATGTGCCGCTTCCGTAGGAGCTAAAAGGAAACATAAGCAAACAACATAAATGACGACGCTCTGCTTTTTCCTCTTTGATTCCCTTATGTAATTGTATTTAAAACATTCATTATTAATTAGTGCATATTAGGTGAGGAAATCCACACAGTTACTGTCAATATTTTAGCATGTGTCTTATCATCTCCTCCAAGGAAGACTAGAGAAATAAATATTCCGAAATTTGCATAAAATACATAGTCCATTCAAATAGATCTAACCAATCTCTAGCATATTACACCAAGTCCTAGCGTCTCCAAATCCTCAGTTTCCATAACAACAGTTTTGTTCCATTTTTGTATAAGAAAGAAACTTGCCACGGGGAAGATTTTTTTTAAAGATGAGAATCGCTGAAGTAATTACAACACAATTTATGTTCTGATTCAATTAGCTTCATTTAAAGAAACGGGGCTAAGATGTTTTCTGATAATACTTTTTGTGGCACACGCTGAGGATGCAGAAATTAATAATATTCCAGAATGTTCTAACAGTTTTATAGCAGGTTAAATTTCAGGTTTAAATAACTGCTTTAATTACAGTGAATGCTGCTTAAGACCACCTTCTGTTTCACATTAAAAGGTGTTCAGGGAAGGTGGCTTTCAATTTCAGACCCTCCGAATGAATCATCTCAGGTCAGTGCCTCTCTGGGAGGGGTCCTTAAGCAGGTTAGCTCAATCATGTGAAGAAAAACTGAACAAAATTTGTATTACTCATATATATTACACGGAGGCTCCTACCAGGAGGAGAACAACTAAACACGGCCTTTACATAAACTATTCATTAGAGATAAACTTATATTTATAAATCTTAAAGAAAAATTTCTCCAATGACTTTAACTTATACAGATTACATACCAGTAAAATCAATGATCAAATATTGGCTGTCGGCCAATACTGGAGAAACAACAGCATTAGATTAGGGTTGAGAATTGGGAGTTAGGAAGTTTGTGAAATGTACTTTTAACCTTAGGAATTTTAAAGCATTCCAAATTATCTTTTAATGAGGCTGTTTACTTCATTTCTAAACATGCTATATTATCAGATGTGACCTAAATAAAGGCTATTCCCTATTGACCGCTAAATAAAATATACCCGTTATCAAAGATTATTAATCTATTCAGGATCTTGAACACATCAACTCAAATACAATCTAACTATGTATATGTCATTCCTGCATGGATGGCATTGCTTTTTGATGCATTGTCATCCTTCCTTCAAAATATGGCTTGATATGTTATCTTACTTACTAAACGACCCACACAGAAATAAATCCATCTATCCATCTTGCAATATATATAATGAAAAAAAAGACAGTGTTTATAAATCAATACCTGCAAAAAGATTTTAAGACACATTCTTTCTGGTTTTTCTAACCATAATGTAATCTATGTAGACTACAATAAATTCTTTAACTAGAGAATTAAAATTTCTTAATATGCAGAATACCGATTATTTCTTTCATTCTGATTTAGGATCATAATTCTTTTGCTTTGATTGGACCCCAAATTAAATCATTTAGACTAGCTGTCCACTTAAATGCCAACTAACTCAGCTTAGCACTTTAACTTATTTAGCTGGATATAAACAACTGAATCTTGTTACTGAATGTTTTACTCCTCCTCCCCATGTTACTTTTCTCTGCTGAAGGTTGGTTAGTCTCTGTTGTGTCCGACTCTGTGACCCCATGGACTGTAGCCCTCCAGGCTCCTCTGTCCATGAGATTTTCCAGACAAGAATATTGGAGTGCTAGGTTCCTTTTCCAGGGGATCTTCCTGACCCAGGGATGGAACTTGCATCTCCTGCACTGGGAGGTGGATTCTTTACCACTGAGCCACTTAGGAAGCCCTTCTCCATTGAGTAATCAGGTAAAATAAGGCTTCATCTTCCCTTTATTTTTTTTTTTTTTAGGTTTATTTATTTTTTATTTTATTTTTAAACTTTACATAATTGTATTAGTTTTGCCAAATATCAAAATGAATCCGCCACAGGTATACGTGTGTTCCCCATCCTGAACCCTCCTCCCTCCTCCCTCCCCATACCATCCCTCTGGGTCGTCCCAGTGCACTAGCCCCAAGCATCCAGTATCGTGAATCGAACCTGGACTGGCAACTCGTTTCTTACATGATATTTTACATGTTTCAATGCCATTCTCCCAAATCTTCCCACCCTCTCCCTCTCCCACAGAGTCCATAAGACTGTTCTATACATCAGTGTCTCTTTTGCTGTCTCGTACACAGGGTTATTGTTACCATCTTTCTAAATTCCATATATATGCGTTAGTATACTGTATTTATGTTTTTCCTTCTGGCTTACTTCACTCTGTATAATAGGCTCCAGTTTCATCCACCTCATTAGAACTGATTCAAATGTATTCTTTTTAATGGCTGAGTAATACTCCATTGTGTATATGTACCATAGCTTTCTTATCCATTCATCTGCTGATGGACATCTAGGTTGCTTCCATGTCCTGGCTATTATAAACAGTGCTGCGATGAACATTGGGGTACACGTGTCTCTTTCCCTTCTGGTTTCCTCAGTGTGTATGCCCAGCAGTGGGATTGCTGGATCATAAGGCAGTTCTATTTCCAGTTTTTTAAGGAATCTCCACACTGTTCTCCATAGTGGCTGTACTATGTACTGCATTCCCACCAACAGTGTAAGAGGGTTCCCTTTTCTCCACACCCTCTCCAGCATTTATTATTTGTAGACTTTTGGATCGCAGCCATTCTGACTGGTGTGAAATGGTACCTCATAGTGGTTTTGATTTGCATTTCTCTGATAATGAGTGATGTTGAGCATCTTTTCATGTGTTTGTTAGCCATCTGTATGTCCTCTCTGACATACATCACAGCAGGACCCACCTCCCAGAATATTGGAAATAAAATCAAAAATAAACAAACGGGACCTAATTAACCTTAAAAGCTTCTGCAAATCAAAGGAAACTATTAGCAAGGTGAAAAGACAGCCTTCAGAATGGGAGAAAATAATAGCAAATGAAGCAACTGACAAACAACTAATCTCAAAAATATACAAGCAACTCCTACAGCTCAACTCCAGAAAAATAAACGACCCAATCAAAAAAATGGGCCAAAGAACTAAATAGACATTTCTCCATCTTCCCTTTAAAGACCATTTGCTAAAGTTTTTAAAATCTCTCTACTGTCTGGTCAGAGTGAGTTTAGTATATTTTTCTTAGCATGGTATTTTCCTCTAAGAAATCTAGAATTTGGAATGTGCATAAAATAGTCAACAGACTCCAGATCAGGGAATTTATCTTAAAATAGGTTTATTTCAGACTTATAGCTGACTCACTGCTTTGTTTCAAACTACTCTTGATTACTTTGGGAATCAAGAGAGGTAAGATTTTGTTATTGACATGTGTGATGTAATCAAATTCAAGTGACGACGTGTTAGATTTGATCCCTGTTTTGTTAAATTCCGTGAAAGAGGATGTGATTCATTCTGCAGCTGGCCTGTGTTCTGTTAGTACAACAATCGACAATAACAAAATCTATGTCCGTTTGAAGGTCAGAAGTGATTTAAGACTGCTGTGTTTATAAGAGCTATTGAAAGTAGAGTCTATTAGTTCTCTGGGTCTTTTAAGTTTCAATTTGGTATCATTTGTTTTAAAACATTTTTAAAACCAACTACCACCACATACTCTTTAAAACAATATTGCCAGTTTCCACCTTGCTCTGTAACCATCTGCCATTTCTTAGTTTTCACATTTTATCATCTCACTGACCACATTTTAGTAATAGACTTTTAGATCTTTTCAAAAGAAATCTTTATATGAGGTACACAAATGCAATTGTTACTTATGCTGTTCCCTGAAGGATATGTTTTAAAAAAAGAAAAACAAAAACCATTTCTCTGAGATCCCATTGACACTTATTTTGAATTTTTCTCCAAGTAAGTAGAGGAAACCTCCTTTGAAATCCGAAATGAAACATCAGTACTTTCCTGCCTTGTACACTGGCCTCTTGAGATGAAACTTCACCTACTCATACGTATTCTCTGTAACCCTGCAGAGTCATCTAATCACCATGACTTCAACTTGTTCTTTTCAGATTTCAGGAAAATCTCAATCCTCCTGGGTGAAAAGCAAATGATTAAATCACAAAGCCATCCAGCTGGCTGTTAACCTAGAATTTGTGTCTCTTCATTTGTTTTCAGCTCATTTGCTATTACTTCCACACAAAGTACAAAGCTTCCTGCTGCCGTGACAGGTGCAACATTAAATTCTGGTTTGAGATTTTACAAACTTGCCACTTCGGCTTCTGGGGGAAATGAAACAAGGGTGAAAAAAACACCGAAAACACAAGGATCTCTTACCTGTTGCTTGTTGTTAGGTGTGTAGGGCAGCATGGTAGAAACATGGAACATGATCTCATAGTCTCTGTATGTTGTGTACAGAGAATGGGTTCCAGTGGAGTCAGCTACAGTTAAAAAAAAAGAGAGAGAGACAATTCTAAGAATAGGAAAAAACAGCTCATTTAAGAGAGACATCTCAAAAGGGGGCTGGGGACAGAAAATGATTTAGGATGAAAAGATCCTAGACAAGAAGATCTGGTATAGGAGTTTTTACCCATCTTTTATACCTGATCCCCCTTTGGCGGTCTAGTGAGGCCTATAGATTCCTTCTTAGAAAAATATTTGTAAATGCATAGGTATAATAAAATATGGGCTTCCCAGGTGGGCTCAGTGGTAAAGAATCTGTCTGCCAATGCAGCAGACATGGGTTCGATGCCTGGGTGGGAAAGATTCCCTGGAGAAGGAAATGGCGACACACCCCAATATTCTTGCCTGCAAAACTCCATGGACAGAGGAGCCTGGTGGTCTGCTGTCAATAGGGTCACAAAAGAGTTGGACACAACTTAGCAACTAAACAACAACAACAAAGACAAAATACATAAATTTCAACAGAAATCAATGGATTAGAAAATACTGCTATCAAAATAATTTTAAAATGATGTAATAGCATAAGATTTCTGTGAAAAGTTTTACCAGTAGGTCTAATAAATACTATAATTTTGACCTAGTGAAGTGCATAAGCAGTAGCTTGAGTCAAATCACAGGTGGAGCCTATACTGCTGTGATTTGTTGCCTACATTCATAATTGAAGGTAATGCTAAATTTCAACTAGAGATCAGTGAAAATAAGTGTAAAATTATTTCTCACCCGAGTTCACAGACCCCTGAATTCTACCCACAAACTTCAAGTTCAGGATCTCTTTTCCAATACTTTTGACTCAAGCAGGAGAACCATTGTTTTGCTCTTAACAAATAGATGGAAACTTAACAAGATTGTAACACTGAGTAACAAAGGTATTATAGCGAGGTCTAATAGTTTAAGACTGCGTGTGTCTGCGCTCACTTTCCTTATAAAAAAAAAAAAAAACACAACCTTGACCTCCTTGACTTTTGTCAAATCAATGCATCTGTAAAACACTTGGAAACCAAAGAGAAATTACTAACTGTTCAGTTAAAGGGAAGTCTCTTTAGCCATAAAGCACCTGGACTTAACAGGCAAAATGAACGGAAGTGCATTCATTCTGGGGAAACTCAATCCTCCATCAACCACATTGCTGAGGAGCATTTTAGAGAATGATGCAGCAAGTCAAAGCCTCTGGCATGTACCATAAAGCAGCACTTCTCAAACTGGAGTGTACCTGGAGTCACCTGGGGTGCTGCTTAAAAGGCAGCTTCCCATCCCCCATGCCCAGAAACACTGCTCTGTAGGTGTGGGGCTGGGCAGAATGATCTATTTTAATAAATACCCTTAGGGGACTTTAACGCAGTAGCTGTACCGCCCTTAGGCACTGTTCCAAGAATAGACCATAACAGCAGTTTGCAGAGATTTGCTAAGATATTCGAGAGCCCTGAGTTTCAACCTTGAGCTTCTTAGAGGATCTTAATTTTGAAGAGGGCATAAAATGCCAACAGTTGTAAAATCAAGATAAATGTAGAATAAAGCAAGGATTACTTTTGAAAAACTGCAAAAATAAGCACCAAAATGTAACTCCCCAAGAAATATATCTTGTAAATGTTAATGATCACTACCACAAAAAACTACTACAAATTCACTACAATATATCACTGACCAACTTAAGACAGGTCTTGAGTATGAAGAAGGTATCCACTGTTAAAGACTCTTGATATAAATAGCTCCAGAACTGATAGGCACATTTTACAACTTTCAAGTCAATGTGTCAACCTGATGAGTACTTATGTGTGTCTCAAGTCAATTTTAAGCAAAATTAATGAACTAAAAAAGATTTTTTATTACATTTTGTTTTATATGTCTTTCTAAATCTAAAGGCATTACTGTCATGAAAGAAGAGTGAAGATGACCCTGAAGATAATTTGTTTTATATTTATTGTCCTTTTTCTCTCTTCTACACTTGCTGCATTTTATACAATAGATGCTATATGACCAGTCTTCTTCTGGGGACCTTTGAAAATGCCAGCCTTGCTGATAATTTTAAACAGTTTGGAAGCCGTTTTAAAACTCTTAGTGATGAAACTGGGGTCAAAACAATGAAATTTTCTTCTCTGAGAAGAAAGGAATTCCAAAATCCTGAAATTACTATGTATACAACAGCATTGCTACACTTTATCGGAGAAAATGGAAAATGAAGGTTTGTTATATTCTCTGAAGAATAAGGCATTGGAATTAAACAGAATGAAAAGGAAAGAAAATCACAGAAGATGACCATTGCGACAAAAATCTTTTTTCCTCTGGTTGAAAAGAATATGTACTGAGTAATTTCTAAAGGGAAAATATGCTTATAGAAAAGGGATAAAAAGAAGATACGCTCCTTCATATGTGTATGGAGCTTTAAAAGTTAAAAAATAAATTCAGGCATCTTATAGGTCATCTTGATAATCACGTGATTGGCCTCCAAAGTATACTACCAGTGGGTGGTGTGTATCCGCTAATAAGGTCAGCCCTCTACACTAAGTCATAGAAAGTAAAATTTCTAATATTCAAACTAGATGATAAGAAGGCACTGAGTAATTGAGGAATGATAAGAATATTCCTTTCAGCTGCTTTGAAAAGGTGTAGATAAGTGAGAATATCTTACAATAGGCACTTCTATTTAAAGATGGTATGTATAGGTTAATAAGTTTGTAGAAGCAGTTTCAGATATGGTTAATGTCATATTCATTCTTGACTTCTCTTGGTGAAAGTCTTTTGCTTTAAGGGGGATAAAACTTGGATGATAAAGGTGGATGTGTACAAATCTGAGTCAGGAAAAAGTGATTCGACTTTTACGTAATCACTTCCTGGTCACCAACAGATTTGTTTGAGTTGAGAAAAGCTAGATAAAGGAAAACAAGCCTAAGGAATTTGATTTTGTGCAAGTTCCTAGTTTTAAAATATTTACGACTACAAGGAGAAAATCAATCTCATGAACTAAACGCAGGCAGGCTAAGAAAGTCAACAGAATGAAGAAAGCTTAAGCTCAGTTTGTGAAGATCCTCACCATTGTAGAACACATAAAATGCACAAGACGAAATCCCAGACAGGTAGTGGGACGGATTATCATCCACAGTTTGAAATACCAATAGAATAATCATCAGCCGGCTGCTAAGGACCATCCATTTAAAGACTCCAGCTCTCCCTAGTACGCGAGATTGCCTCAGGGTTTGGGGATGCAGAGGTCAATGCTTGGAAGGAACACAGTCGGGAACAAGTGTTGACACCTGGAACACTGGCATGCATTTAAGATGAGACACGCATCTGCCCTTCAGTATTACTGCATCTACTCACTAACGAAGTATTTGGAAAAGCAAGAATCCCATCTGCTCTGGCATCTACCATATTTACTTGGATTTTCTTCAGTGCATCTTTAACCATCATCAGGAGGTGGCTTCACTGAGGATGGGAATAGTCTGTAATACCACCCTTTGCCGTGACAGGAGAACTCACACTGTGTTAATTCAAGGAAAGTGCGTGTGTACGTGCCTGGAATCGAAGGCTTCTTAAAACCACTAACACACTGTGAGAAAAGGATAAGCAATGATGTGGGGTGCGTACCGAAGGAATCAGTCTGTTTTCTACACACAGAGCACTTTGCAAAATACCTGCAATTATCTGGATTCCAACTTGGAAGTAAGACGATCTGAATTCCAACGTCTCCAGCATCACTGGAGAAGGCAATGGCACCCCACTCCAGTACTCTTGCCTGGAAAAATCCATGGACAGAGGAGCCTGGGAGGCTGCAGTCCATGGGGTCGCTAAGAGTCGGGCACGACTGAGCGACTTCACTTTCACTTTTCACTTTCATGCATTGGAGAAAGAAATGGCAACCCACTCCATTATTCTTGCCTGGAGAATCCCAGGGGCGGGGGAAATCTGGTGGGCTGCCGTCTATGCGGTCGCAGAGTCGGACACGACTGAAGCGACTTAGCAGTAGCAGCAGCAGCCAGCATCATTTGCTAAATAATCAGAGACAAGTCACTTTACTTCTCTGCCCCTCAACATTCTCACTGTTGTGAGGATTGAGTGAAACAATGTCTATGATAGTAGCCCATAAAAGATGCTTAAGAAACATGCTGATTGGAATTTAGAATTTTATGCAGTTGAAATAAAAAGTATAGCTGCCTTAAACAGAGCATTTCAATTTCTTGGCCAACTGCATCTCAGAAACACTCAAGAGAAAAACCTGATACTATAATACAGTTCAAAGTTAAGAAGGTGAAAAAACTTTTCTTCATTCATCAGTCTCTACAACTCCACACGGTCCTTTAAATGTGCAAAGCGTTTAAATAATGCTAGTTTTATTCTTTTATTTATCAAAGGTTAAATATCCGAAATACAGGATTTATTTTCTTCATGAAAAGTCTTACATCTATTCTAAGACCCTGAAACTCAGTGATCATTATAACACTGCTGAAAAATGGGGGAAGCAACATGAATTCTCTAAAAACTGTGGCAAATGATTCAAGGCAGAGCTCTGAAGGAATGCTTTTCAAGAGTTTCTAAGTCTCCTGCATGCTGACTTGACAAACGCACCTTATTCAGGAAATAATTTCCCAAATAATAATCCACACACACAACTTAAAATGAGGGTGGTCTCCAATTTCAAATAACAAACTGCTTGGTGGGAAGCTTATTTTTGTACTTACTGTAGTGGGAGGGGATGGCAATTATCTAGAGGTTATGCCATCCAAATAAGGAAACAAAAAAGGAGAAAAAAATTCACTCTGGAAAGATTTTTCACTGCAGAACTGTTCCAACCCCTGACACAACTGTAGCTTGTTTGCTGGAAGTCCTTAGTTATGAAATGGGAAATTGGGACTCTGTACAGAAAATTGGGAAGAAGAAGAAATGGTTCAACAGTTTAACCAAACCTTCCTTTCCTAAGCCTCTTTCTTTCTCCAAAGCACTAAACTCTGAATAGTGACAAGTGGAGCTATCTCATTAGATCGCTTGAGTAATTTTAGCCCAAGGGCTCAAGAGAGGGGATGACACAGCCGCAAAGCACAGCTCTGGGCTTCACTGTACTTAATTCTACATTTATGCTTTCTCTGAATACATCATTAACCATAACACTAGGATATGGTCTCCCCTCTTAATACTTAACCTTGGGCACCCTAGTTAATCAGAAGAAGCCTAGTCTGTAAAAGGGGGATGACCGGAATCCAGCAGAGTTTGTGGAGATGCACTGAGATGACATATAGAAAGTATCTAGGACTTTGCTTCTGGCCATGACAGCACTTGGTATAGGACCTGCTCTCCTATTGTAAATAAATAGAAAAATAAACAAAATATCTGAAACAACTTTTTTCCCCTCAAGACATCTTACAATAGGCAGCACTGGATAGTGATCTTGGAGGAAGAAGTATCAAAGGAGATGAGCCTTATGATCCTACCCAGCTTTCTACCCGAAGGTACTTTCAAAACAATCACACAGAGTAGGGATTTGAAGAGAGAAGCCAAAGTATGCTGGAGGTCTGGAAGGCTGAGTTGTGGCTGATATTTGCTGGGCACAATACTGAAGAGGAGGAAACTACACAGTGAAAGAGGCTCAGATATCTGCACAGGGGTCTCCTTGAGTCTTGGACTGAATATTAAGCTGCACAAGCACAGAGCGCGGTTCCAAAAGCCAGGGAAAGAAAAAACATCAGGGTGCATCATGCTGGCTGTAGTTAATAACACTATACAGAATAGCTAAAAGTTGCTAAGAGAGTAGATCTTAAAAGTTTTCATCACAAGAAAAAAAAAAATAGGTATGGTGATATATAACTAGACTTATTATGATGACCATTTTGGAATATACAAAAACACTTGAGTCATTATGTTGTACACCCGAAACCAATATAATGTTGTATGTCAATTATACCTCAATTTCAAAAAAAGAAAGAAAAGAGAAACTATTGGGGAAATAACTACCAGAGAATTGTCAGCCAAACAATTCTCACAGTTCACACAGGGCTGGAAGACACTGAAGTTCTGACTAGCCATAGTAGAGATACTTGGCTGAATATGCTGGTATTCAGACGCAAGAAAAGTCATGCCTTAGTAAGAGCAGTAAATTAGCCAGAGTATAGACTACTCACGAACTGGAGTCAAGACTACTGGGAGAAATATCAACAATCTCAGATATGCACACGATACCACTCTAATGGCAGAAAGTGAAGAGGAACTAAAGAGCCTGAATATTCACCTCTCACCTGATGTGAAGAGCTGACTGACTGGAAAAGACCCTGATGCCAAGAAAGATGACGACAAAAGGAGAAGGGGGTGGTAGAGGATGAGATGGTTGGAGGACGTATCTCACTCAATGAACATGAGTTTGAGCAAACTCCAGGAGATAGTGAAGGACCAGGAAGCCTGGTGTGTTCTCAAGAGTCAGACACAACTTAGTGACTGAACAACAACAACAAAAACTACTCTTTTTTTAAAAAACTATGCTTTAAAAAAGCATAAGAACAAATTCATAAAGATCAAACTGTTCTGTAACTAACTTAATTGCCTACCAATAATAAAACAACACTGTTTAAAGAAGAGGACAAAATCCAGATCCTCAATGATCAAACATTCACAATGTCCAGTATCCAATCAAAAATAACCAGACATATGAAGAAATAAAATTAACTAAAAAGCATGAGAAACTGTTAAAAGGAGACCCCAAATGACAGAGATGATGGAACTAGCATGCAAATAGTTTGAAACAGCTATTATAAATACATTCAAGGCTTTAAAGGACATGAACCTAATGAGAAGAATATGGAAAATATAAGATTACTCATGAAAAAAAAAAAAAAAAAGCGGCGGAGGTAGGGGGAGGGGGATGGAGAAAAGAAAAGAAAAAAGAGAAAACCCAAATGCAACTTCTGGACTTGAAAATCACAGCATCTGAAATAAAAATGTCACTAGATTGACTAACAGCAGATTAAGAGACGGTGGAAGAAAAGAAAACACAGTGAACTTGAAAATATTAACAGGAATTTCCCAAATATAAGCATGGGGGGCAGGGAAGGGGGAAATGTTACAAATTAAATCACAACCGGTAAGTGACTTAATATATGTCTAATTGGAGATTCAGAAGATGAGGTGCAGAAAAATAAAATGAGCTTGGCAAATAATGTTTGCATTTGATTAAGACTACAAATTCACAGATCCCAGTGACAGCTACACTGTCACACAGAGAGGGAGCGATCCTTTAGGAACACATGTTCTGGAAAGCGTCTTCTCTTTTTAAGCATTATATTGAAAGAGTTTAACACAATTTAAGATTAGGTAAGAGGTGGTAAGATCATCTCACAGCACACCAAACAGTCTCATCTCTGGGTGTGTCATGGCCAGCAGAAGGCTGCTGGGGTTTGCAGGGGCTGGTTGATCCCTATGTCTTTTGGTCTATTATTGTTTAATACCCCTTTAAGTGATGATGCTAACAGTCCTTCTCAGCTGGGAGTAAGAGAGAGAAATATGCATACTGTCTTCTTCAAGCTTTAGAGTGGAAACACTTTCCTACTTTTCAGTGACTTCAGGAAATGAGCCTCTGAAAGCACAGAAAAGGAACCTGTGAACCCTCCTTTTCAGGAGCTATGCCTCAGAATGTTACAAGGAGCCATAAAGGAGAGTAACTCAGTGAGAAGGCACCTGTCCTTGACTAATGTATTGCGTAACTGTAAAATGTGCCACCAGAGGCAGTTTACTAATCAAGGTCTTTGCACTTATTGGGATATTGGGGCAAAATGTGCAAAGTGCTTATTCTGCTTATTCCACTGCCTTACATGATGCCACATTGCTTAGGAATGGCCCTGCTATCTGCATTTCTCATATTGTCCTTTCATCAAGAGATGGCTAGGAACGTGTAAATACACAAATAAATGGACTCAATGGACATGAGTTTGAGCAAAATCATAGTGATAGTGAAGGACCAGGAAATGATAAATAATCTTACCAACTCCGATTCTGACCATTCATTGATAGAATCAAGGCTCTTATTACATTTTCTTCCCAGACCCTTTTAATAGCCCTTTGCGGTAATTATAATTTACATAACACAACAAACTGGGACAATGTGAACGAATTACAGAGTAAATGTCAGAATACGTTGATAAAAAGAATTTAAGGGCATACTGAGATTTAATATTTTCTGCAGTCGCAAGCAGAGTATGGAACATTAAAATAATATTTAAGAGTCTAGGCTATTTATGGTTTTTCATAGGCTCTCTTGCATGTCGTTTCCAAGTTGGCAACAGCAAAACCATGGCAACAGGAAATTCTTCCCTGCAGTGGAGTTTATGAATGCTTTTCTGTTTTCATGACTTGACTCCTTATTTAATTTCCTGTACAGAAAATCAGAGTGATTACTATAGACTGCAATATAGATGTGCTAATCCAAAGACCCTCTCAAAGAAAAACAGGTCACAGGTGTCTATGGATGGATATTGAGATAAAATTTTAAATTTGCTTCTACACAGACACACAGCAGAAGTCAACATACTCTAGATACTTGAGAACCTAACTCTTTTATTAACCACCTGGGAAAAGGGAATGGACAAACCTCTATGTTCACGAGCTGTAGATAAACAGACTGCTGCACCAGTGTGATTTTAATCAACACATTTCATGAACCAAAGTAATACCAACGCTAAGAAGCCTGTTTGCTTGGCGACTAAGTTAGACTATGAACAGTAAAAACAGAAAATGAACAAAAATATCTCAAGACAGTAAAATATGAAAGTGATTAAGAAAACCCTACAATGGCTGACTACACAGATATGGACAAGGATTATGAAATGAGTTAATGAAAGTCAAGACTTCTGGGGCTTACAATCAGATGGTTAGTAAGTTGCAGGAGTTTTTAGTCACTCTAACGTTCAGCTAAATACAGTGAAGCATATGTAACACTATCCAGGAGGAATTCTGCACGATCTCCATCCATTGCTTCCTACCTCCCACACTTCTGATAACACTACTTTTTTTTTACACTCCAATCCTAAATGCTTTGATTATGGTCTTCAATTGTCTTAAAGCCACATGCTCCGAGACTGGCTTCCTCTCCCCCATCACCAGCGGTATTCTACACGTAGTGGCAGTGTTGTTTTAAGGGTAACTTAGCAGGCGAACATCAACACAGCAGGAGGACAACAAGCCTGGTAGGAGGGTATAAGTATTTCTTACTTTTGGTGTCCAGCTGCGCGCGATACTTCTCAAATCCTTTGAGCCGAACACGTTCTCCCAACAGCTGGAGGAATTCCTCAAAGGCTGGGCCGGCTGATTCATTGTTGTACATCTCTTCTTCCGTGCTCTGTCCAG
Source organism: Bos taurus (assembly GCF_002263795.3). Taxonomy (NCBI): domain Eukaryota; kingdom Metazoa; phylum Chordata; class Mammalia; order Artiodactyla; family Bovidae; genus Bos; species Bos taurus. The sequence goes on along the minus strand of NC_037337.1, from coordinate 83,179,744 downwards.
CTTTGCAGTACATGATGCCTACTTTCTGCTGATAGTTCAGCTGTGAAGGCAGGCGATACAATGCATATAAATACATGCAGATCCACTCTGCCCACTTCAATGCTAGTAAGTCCTGTAGGGCACATGCCCATCAAGTAGCTAACCTCTTTCTTCTCTTGAAATCCTTCTGCTTTTGTTCTTCCCCTTTTAAAAAAAGGAGGCCTTATGAATTTAAAAGTAAAGGTCTACTTTACAAAAGATGCCTTGGAAAAAACCACCTAGTTTTACAACACTGTGTTAGTTTCATGTGTATAGCAAAGTGACTCAATTACGCACACAGATACTTTTTTAGGTTCCTTTCCCCTATAGGTTATTACAAAACACTGAGTTCACTGTGCTATACTGTAGGTCCTCATTGGTTATCTATTTTATATGGTACTCGGGATATGTTAATCCCAAACTCCTACATTTATCCCTCCTCTGCTTCCCTCTTTGGTAACCGTAAGTTTACCAAACAAACTTTGGTAAATAAACAACCAAGTTTCTTTTCTATGTCTGTGGGTTTATTTCTTTTACAAAATACACTTTAAACTGTTTTGTACTAAAAGCCCATTAAAGTTCTTTTAAAATTTTGGGAGGTAAAATTGGAAAAGACTTATCTCCCAAGGCCATTTTTCCAATACACTAAGTTATAAACCTTGGTTATACCTTTGTGACGGCATGAGCATCATCAACACGGTACTTTTCAAATTATTTTTCTAAACAATGAGTCTCTAGATAGAAAATTTAAAAGGGGCCTCATATGGCAAATCACAATTAAAACAAAGCATTCAAGAAATTTAAATATAACATTAATCAAAACATTTATTCATCATTGAAAGGTTTAGCCATCCTATAAACAAATTTTAAAGTTGCATTAGTCATTTAAGAAATGAATTTTTATATTAAAATTTAGACATTTAATTCTCCATTGAAATCAGGGCAATTCATATTCGTGAAGCCTATTTACAGACTAGCACTGCAACAACTGTTATCAATAAGTTTTCATCTCATAAAAGGGTGGAGAGCAAAATTTTAATAGCTAACGTTTACTGAATAGCCACTATCTGCCAATCACTGTTTAGTGATTAAATTACATTAGCTTTCCTCACAAAAGCCTGCAAATATTACCCCATATGACCAATAAGCAAAGAGAAGTTCAGAAAAGAGAACAGTTAGAGACACACAAGACCATAAACTGTCAACCCTGTGATTTGGCTCTATTCAACATAACCAGGATTGAATCAGGCTTGTTTTGCTGTATTTCTGTCACTCCAACACATGTCCACAGCTCCGTATTTGCAACTCCACAGTCGAAAGGTATAAACCACACTTAAGCAAACATATTTGGCGGCAAAACTTCCTATGAGCTGACAGGGAATGCTTCTAATTTATTCCTTTCTGTGAATATTCATATCTTTGGAAATATTCATGTGTTTGATGGTGGGGTGCTGCCCCAGATTCCGCTGGAACTCGCTCTAAGTGCATGCCTTTTATTACCCTTCTAAATCTGGGCCTTTCTGAATTTTGAAATGTATCTGCTCCTATTGTTTTACACAAAGGACTGAGAACCTAAACAATTCTTTTCAACTTTCTCAATCAAATGGTTCAGAATGCTGGTTAACTAGAAAACCTTATCAGGGAACTCCTGCTTGCTTTAGCCTCTTCTCACTAACTAGATGACAAGGAAGGTTCAGCAGCTTTTACATGACCCGTGGACAGGAGAGCTGCTTAGGAGTTCTGTAATTGTGCAGAATTAACTCTCCTCTGCCTACTCCAGTGAGTGCATGGCAAAGTTCCACATCTGAAACTTTCAAGTAACTGTGTCTACCGATGTTGGAATTTTTTAAAAATAGCATACAACCTTGCATTATCGCTGCTTCATTTTAATTATTAACAGAAACACTTTTAGGATTTAGTTCATTTTTTTTGTATGCCATATGCAGCTTAAAAAAAAAAGAAGAAGATAAGAGTAAAACCTGCCACATGCCACTGGCAGTTGGGCTCCTTCAAAGGTCTGAATGTGACTAACAGAGGGGAACTCCCACAGGTGGAGCCTTCATCTTGGCTTTCAAATTAAGCTGAGTATCCCATTAGGTCTCAACAAATAAAAAAGTAGCAGTAGGCTCTCTTTCTGTTACAAAAGAAGTCCTTAACACAGCCAGCTCCTTACTGTCTCCCTGCAGGGAGAGCTACCAAAGAAAGGAAGCAATCTGGAGAAAGGAAGGAGCTTGGAGTTATTTGCTATTTGGCTCTGTGCCTCCCAGATCAGCCTTCTCATGCAACAATGTAAAACAAAAGTCACCTTGTTCAGTGGAAAGCATCTCAGTGACCCTGGATTTGTGGGTGGCTTTTTAAACTTCTTAGATAAAGGTCTAGGATTTCACTGCGCAACATTCAAAAGGACTCACTTATTTATAAATACAAAAGAGCTCATTTTGGAGAGAAGATAAGCACGGACACTTTCCCCAAACCACTGCAGGAGCAGAAGGCAAGCACAATGGGACAGTGTGCTGCCTTCTTCAGGCGGGTTTCTCACATCCCGGTGACTCCACCCGCAGACAGAACAGACTGGTATTTGCTTGTTGTCAAAGGAAAGCTCCTTTAAGAGGATTTGGAAATTTGTTAGAATGTCAAATTTCCTCCAGTTTGAAATGGTGCCGAATGTCAGTGCTCCATCCTTGAAGGTGATACTATGACTGTATCCTTGGTTTCTGCTGCAATGGAATCAAGGTAGGTGTCATTCTCTGAACTCAGGTTCTGGGAATCCTTAGTTAGCAACCTTGTTCCCTGCCCAGAACATGAGTAGTTGTAAAGGAGGAGTTACATAAGTATGCTGCTGCTGCTGCTAAGTCGCGTCAGTTGTGTCCGACTCTGTGTGACCCCATAGACGGCAGCCCACCAGGCTCCCCCGTCCCTGGGATTCTCCAGGCAAGAACACTGGAGTGGGTTGCCATTTCCTTCTCCAATGCATGAAAGTGGAAAGTGAAAGCGAAGTCGCTCAGTTGTGTCCGACTCTTAGCGACCCCATGGACTGCAGCCCACCAGGCTCCTCCGTCCATGGGATTTCCCAGGCAAGAGTACTGGAGTGGGGTGCCATTGCCTTCTCCACAGTATATCCTACTCTGACCTTTATGTCAGTAAATTTTAATGGGAAGTTAAAATTTTATCCTAATTTGGGGCCTAAGTATAATAATGAACATTTCAAGAGAAAGAGCAACTGGAAATGGAGTCAGAGCTATGGTTTGGCAAGGGTTTGAATTGTTATGATGTTATATAAAACAGGATTTTTTTTGAGACACAAACACATCTATGAATAGATAATACTTTCCTGCAGTGATTAGAATAGTTATGATGATGCCACAAGCCACCTTGGAAACAGGCTGGGTTTATCCAACTGTTTAGGATTTTGCTTTCGGATATTCATGGAGTCATGCTCTACAGTTCCATGCTTGCATTATCAACTCCATATCAACGGTTTACATGGAGCACCGAGGGAAGTGTTTGGACTCTCAACAAGTGTTTGTATTGTAAAAAGCGATTATGGTCAATCCAACAGGACCGAGGTTCTGTTTGAGATGAAAGTGTCTTTCAACAGCCACCAAAAGTGATATGGACTCCCACAGCTGGGAGCAACAGTACTCAGGACTGCTCTCCTTCTCATAAAATAGGCACTTTAACACAGAATCATAGAAGCAGGTACAGCACAATCTGGCTTATACAGCCCTGAGTTCCTGGAAAGATGCATGATATCGTCAGGGCCCTCCATCAATAGAAACAGGTTTGAATAACCAAGTTCTCAGGGACTCCTTAGGTTCTGTACTTTCGCCTCTTCTTCCTGACATCACCCCCAGAAGGCAGCACTGGGGACGGCACAGATGGTGAGAAAAACCCCACTTCCTCCTTTCTTACAAAACCTTTTTAAATTGTCTGCTTTAATCTGGGGATTTAAAACTTTTACTATGAGGTGTCTCATCATCTAGCAGTTCTCAAAGTGTGGGCCATGAACCCTTGAGGGGTGTTTGAGCTTTGCTCTGGGACAGTTAATTGGAAATAATCTGATCCTTTCAGTTTTTCCTTTTAAACGCATAGGTCTTATCAGAGTACTGTTTAATTTGAGAATAATCCTGTCCCATTATTGAGGCAAAGTCATTCTAAGACTTTACCCAATGCCATGGGAACTATGAGGTTTTCCAGACTACCTGTTGAGAGCAGACACTGTTCTCAGCTAGGCAGAGGTCTGAGGATTTGCCTCGCTCAATCCTAGGGTGGTTCCTACCCTGGCTGCAAATACTTTCCTCAAATACTCACATTTACTCTGGTGGCTCAGATGGTAAAGAAACCGTCTGCAATGTGGGAGACCTGGGTTTGATCCCTGGGTCGGGAAGATCCCCTGGAGGAGGGCATGGCAACCCACTCCAGTATTCTTGCCTGGAGAATCCCCATGGACAGAGGAGCCTGGCAGGCTACAGTCCATGGGGTCACAAAGTGTCGGACATGACTGGCCGAGTAAAGCACCAGTATCCAGCTCAGCAAATCCTTATCTCCCTGGACTCACATCTCAGTCTTCACTCAGGGAGACCTCTGGGCTTCGACTGGGTGGCCCCTCCTGGCTGTGCAGCCTGGGAAGTCAGGCTGAAAGCTGGTGTGATTTTTACTATTCATTTGGTTCCCATTGTCTTTTGTTGCCTGACTCCAACATCATAAAAACCACTGTTTCATTGGTTTGCCTAGTTTTTAAAAGTTGTTTCGGATGGAAAAGTAATCTAGTTCTTCTCTTTTAATCTTGGCTGGAAATAGAGATCTGCCTCCATTTTCAAGTCATATAATTTCTGGACAGTAAACTGCATGTTTGAGGCATACGGTTTAATGATTTCTAACAAACCCGCACTCAATTAAAATACAGAATATTTCTTTCACCCCAAGCCCCCTGGTTCCCAACTGCTGTATATGCCTGTATCAACTGACAATCACTGCCTCAGACAATCACTGTTCTATTTTTTTCCAACTGTAAATTTGTCCGTCTACATTTTTAATGAGTATTTTTGCTAGATAAAATTCCTAGTGAGAATTCTTCTTTTTCAGCATTTCTAGAAATGTGGCTTCTACCTTTTATGTTTTACAGCTCAGGAAATGGTTAATTTTAATCCAATTGTCTTATATTCTTCTTTGAATGTACTTTTTCCTCTGGCTATTTTTAGATTGTTCTCTTTTTAATTTCAGCAATTTTTACTACAATGGACCTATATCTGACTTTCTTTGTATCTACCCTGCTTACCATAGGCAGAGTTCTTGACTCTGTCTTAACTTGTGTGTGTTTCATCAGTTTTGGAAACTTCTCTAGGGGTATTTCTTCAGACATCGATTATGTCTCCAAATACTGCTTTAATTTCTCTTCCTCTTTTCTGGGAATTCCATTACACGTATGTGTTCACTATGGCCCACATGTCTTTTAGGCACTTTTCTGTATTTCTCATGTTTTCTTGTCTACATTATTCAATTAAACATTTTCCGGTAACTTCATCATTTTTCTCTTCTGTTGTATCTAATGTGCTCTGTAAAACATTTGCTGAGATTTTTAACTTCTGGGGTTTTCTTTTTTCCCCCTCCAGTTCTAGAATTTCAATCTGATTTTTTTAAAAGCAAATCCAAGTTCTCCAGTGATCCTTGACCTCTGTATTTTATTTCTGCAGGTCCCATGAAATCAGTGAAAACTCTAAACAGTAGCCACCTAACTTTTAATCTGTACTTTGGCCACACTTTAGCCCCAAGCCTCTTACAAATCAGCAAATGCCCCAGGAAAAATGTGCTGCAAAATGATTTAATTTTGTTGAACCCAAATTTTTCAATTATTTCTTTTCTAGACCAAGATTTTGATACGATATATAAGAACTCTTCACTAACCCTTAGGTCACAGATTTTCTTCTATGTTTTTGTCACAGATTTTTAAAGTTCTACATTTCAACCTATGATTCATTTAAATAAATTTCTGTATAATGTGTGACATAGGTCAAGTTCATTATTTTGTCTATGTAATTGTTTCAGCACCTTTGTTTGAAAAGCCTGACTTTCCTCCACTGAATATTTTTATACCTTTGTCAAAAATCAGTTGGCTGTTTTCGGTTTCTCTATTTCATTTTTTATTGAAGGACGATACATGGTACTGTATTTTATTTTCTGTTTCCCCATGTTCATCAAAAGAGATCCAATTGATGTTTGTGAGTTGATGCTGAATCATACAACCATGCTGGACACAGCCTGCAGTTCTAACAAGTTTCGGCAGATTTCCTGGGGTTTTGTACACACACTATCACGTTATCTGACATAGGCACACGTTCACATTTCCCTTTCCTTTATCTACGTGCCTTCCTCTTCTCGCCTTATTGTACTGACTAGACCTTCTAGCACCAAGCTGAATAGCAATGGTGGCTGTATACATCTTTGTCTTTACCATTAACTCTTTAATCAACTATGATGTACGCTGCAGGGGTCTTATAGGTGTATTTTGTTTTTTAATCCAGTTGAAGAAGTTCCTCTTATTTCAGTTTTTATTGTTTGTGGCCATTATGGCTTTTCTCATCCCAAGATCCCCAGCTGGTCTGCATCCTTCTTTTCACCTTTCACGTTTGCTTTACATACAGTGGCCATACTTAGCAAATGCATCTATTCCATGCTTCTAGAAGCAAAAGTCTAAACCTATTTTTTAAAAGCACTGATTATTCGCAGTGGGTAGACTGATCTGAGACAAGTTACTCTGCCATTAGATATGAAGACCTTGCTCATTTTTCAAATCCTCACGATTCATATTGACAGCATTTACTTTGGTTTGTTCTTCATAAACATGATAACTGTTTTAACTACTTTCTAAAGATTTATCACTGTACTGTCCTCCAAAAGAATGACAAAGAGACTAGAAAAATTCAGTGTTGGGAGTGAAAAAAATGCTAGTTAGAAACTTTATCCTCATTGGAATTTACTAACAAAAATCAAACTGCTTTAAAAAACGACATATGGATACTGGGTAGGAAAATCATTTTTTTTAAAATCTGTCTGAAATGCTGTCAAAATTATTTATATACATGTACACAGATTCTATTTTTATCTTTGGCATAATGTAAAGGAAATATTCTAGACCCACATTTTGTATTCTATACACATATAAAGGAAATATTCAATACACACATTCTATATAAATATTCTATAATAATATGTTTTGTACAAGTTCTCACAAAAATAGAAAGGTTCATACTGCTATTAAATTGATGATTTATGTACTTGTATTGATTTGATATTAAGATGAATTTCAATTATATAGGAATAGGCTCTTCATTGCAGCACTGTTTGTAACAGTAAGACTGGAATCCATCTCAATGTCTATTAATAGAGAAACTGGTTAGATAAACTTTGGTACAGCAACTAAACAGAATATTATGCAGCCATAAAAACAATGGGAAAACTTCCTGTGTACTGACATAGAAAGAGCTTCAAAATATATTACTAAGTGAAAATGGAAATGTGTATAGCATGTTATATTTTGTGTAAGAAAAAGGGAAATAAGACTACATCTGCATTTTTGGTGTATCTGTATAAAGAAACATCAGAATACATAAGAGACTATAACAGTGGAAACTAGAGGGGAGAAGAGAGCTGAGAGATAGGAACAGGGTAGAAATGGGACCCTTCAATGTAAACACTTTGATTTTTGGCCCATGTGAAGGTATTATTAATAGCGAAACTAGCTTTTTATTTTAAAGCTGAATTTAAAGCACAATTCAGTTTAAAATCAGGAAGACTGAAATATCTACAATCACTTCCTCGGTCTTTTTGGATTGTGAACCAAAGAGTCCTTACTGCAGGTCTTAGCCATGCTGAGATCCTTCACTATAAACTACAGTCCTACTAAGCCAAACGTCTTCCAAACACTACTGCTTTCAGTCATATTAATCATAAACCTTACCTTGGAAAGGACTCCATTCAGTCACCCACCCCAGCCTCAGCCAGGCAAACAGCATGGATGAGCCCATGCAGAGTAATCATTACTTGTGTGCAGACAAGAGAAAGAGACCAATGCCACGGGCTTCTTTCCCTGATCTGATGACTGTCACGTATATTTCTTGCTGATAATGTACATATGGAACCCATCTGGTGGCCTTCTGAACTTTACACATGTATTAACTGATATCATAATCTAGAAGAAGATCAAAATTTCAGGAGTGTTGATTGTTTTGCCAAAGCTTCATTCATAGACAATGTTGTTTTCCCTGCGGTTCATTCTTTAACTCCAGATGCCTGAATCAAAGAGGAAAGTGGCTGGTCAAACTCATTTATCATCAATAAAATAATGCACCAGGGCAATGAACAGGCTAAGTCAGCAAAAAATTTCATTTATTCCCTAAATCAAAAGAACAGCACTATTCATTATCAAATAAAGATTGCTTTTTTCCTTATATCTATTCTTGAGATGTATATTGCAGACCTAATTAGATATGATTACTTTACCCCTTTAACTTCAATAATTTGAAGGGCAACATTTTAAAGAACAGAGAATCCAATAAATGTTTTCATTCTTTATATTTTTAATAAGTATCTAGAAAAACAGTGGAGATATTGATTTAGATAAAATCACTACTATGAACATGAAACTTGACATTTCCTAATGAAAACAGGTCTTCCAATTTTCTCTACTGCAGACTGGCAATTTTACTTTATTTTTAAGTTCTATTCTGATCTTGGGTTTTGCATGTTATACTTAATATTAGGCTCTGTAGCTGGTAGCAATAAAACCTGGAGCCATATTTCCAGTTTCTTCTCCTACTCAAGGGGAGAGAATGGGAAGATGGGGTGTAGAGTGTACTGGGTAAGAAAGCAGACTCTGGAGTCTGAATGCTTGGATTTAAGCATATCCTAACTGTGATCTGGGGGGTCCTTCACGCTCTTTGTGCCTCAGTACTCTTGTCAGCAAAGCAAGAATAACAGCATCTACATCAAAGGATTCTAAGGATTAATTAAAATAATTCATGTAAATTGCTTCACAGTTCCTGGCTTAGTCACTGCTCAATAAAAAAATACCTATTTTTATAACTGCCTGACACTCCTGCTCGGCGGGATTGCTCGCTGTCCCATACCCGCATCCCAGGCTCCTAGCCTGCTGTGCTTTGTTCTCATTGTTCTGAGTCTAGACCACCACACTGCTTATTTTCTGGACTGATGAAAGGTCCATTTCATCCTGACCCGTCTGATTAATCGTGACTAGGCCCCACTGGCTTGTTTGTTAGTAGTTCTGTTATTACACTCATTATATTAAACCCACCTTTTATTTTTATAGCAATTTACGACTTTGTTTCCTTCATAGGTAAAGACTGTGTCTTACTAGCATACAGTATTTATTAATAAAACTCTGCAAAGAGTGGTTACTGAACATTTACTGGATTTGAAAAGTTATGCTTTTTACCTATAAAAGTAAGCACGATATATTATAGTATCTGTAACAGCAAGATGCTTATAAAGATGAAATGAGATAATGCGTGTAAACAGGCTACTAACGAGTTACTATTTTATCATCATTCAGTGTTCACCATGTGCCTGGCATTGCAGTAAGTGCTCTACACGTGTGAGATCCTTGCAACAGGGCCTGGAATAATGATCTTGCACTTTCTTTTCACTTTCAATGTCACTTTCACTGCTGACAGAATGATCTTTTCACTCCATTGCACGGAGTAGGTGAGATAAAGGTGTTTTTTAATGGCCAATGAAGAAAAACAGCATTGATATGGCAAATCTAAAAGTAACTGAATTACCCGTATTATTAAAAAGTTGGCAATATATGAAATTCCTAATACTTCACAGTGTAGTTTGGAAGATCAAAATAATTTGATATGTGCAAAAAGCAATAGTGGAAGTGTTAGTAGCTCAGTCATGTCAGACTCTGCAACACCATGGACTATAGCTTGCCAGGCTCCTCTGTTCATGGAATTCTTCAGGCAAGAATACTGGGGTTGATTGCCATTCCCCTCTCCAGGGAATCTTTCTGACCCAGAGATCGAACCCAGGTCTCCCACTTTGCAGGCAGATTCTTTACCATCTGAGCCAGAGATGAAAACTTACAAATCTGAAAAGCCAAAGTTAGTACCATGCAAATGCATATCCAGCATTCAGGACTCCTAAGGCAAAACAGTACTGCTTCTGAAAGCCTCACTCCTCTCAAGTATAAAAGGCCAATAACTGGAGCCTACTATCCAGGGGTGCCATGAGGGTTAAAGCAGATGATGTTGGTAAAGAGCTTAGAACAGTGCAATAAGTAAACATATACTTATCTCAAGTGCTTTCATCATAAGAGATGCTCTCAATTATCTCATAAGTGAAGATCCAGGACCATGATGGGAAAACTAAATCCAGAGTTAATTCAAATTTGCTAAGTCACAAGCTGTTCTAAATTCATGAGAATGTGCAATCATTGGCAGGTTATTTCATCTTGTGATTGCCCTTTAGATGATAATGGAAATGGACATCAATCAATAGTGAAAGGCCCAGGAAGTTGTGAGGAAGGTGAACGTGAAAGCATGGGTAAGCCACGAAGCGCATGATCATTTCCTAAAACTTGGGGGATTAAAATGTCAACTTCAGCTCCCACATAAATATCAGTCTGGTCAAATGAGAAACAAATTTTTGTATTTTTATGAAATGCTATCTTTTATATCATATAGATATAACTTACATCTGTTCTTCTGTTCATTTTAGCTTTTAAAAATGGTAAATGAAAAAAAAAAGTACCAAAGATCTGAAAGGCAAAATGCCACAATATAGCAAGCAAATAGTGTTTTCTTTATCTGAGAATAATTATGTGAGCTGTTAAAATAGAAAGATTTTAAAGGAATTATTTAAATAAAATTTAAAGGGAGATATAGAGGCTCCTTTCAGTGAGTTCAGTTTTTCTGTACTAAGTTGCTTCAGTCATCGGCTACAGTCCATGGGGTCGCTAAGAGTTGGACACGACTGAGCAACTAACACACAATTCAAACTATGAATCTCTTTAAATATAAGGATGTACAAAGCAGGAAATTTCAGAAAATGATGACACAGATGGAAACTAACAACATTCTGCAGTGATTCAAATGCATTATAAGCACCTAGAGACATTCCTTTTTCAAAATCTGTTATCTGTAAAGTCACCAGAATAATCAATTTCTCAAAAGGATTCCAAGGCATTAATAAAATTTCCTTACCAAAAATACGACTCCCCAGACTAAGCCCCTAAGTATCTGTGTCCTCTTTTTATCAGTATAATCCTGGGCTTTAAATGCTATGAATACATAAACAGAAAGAGAGGCCAAGTAGTGGTATCCCTTAGTTCAGATATAGAGCTGCTCGCACAGAATAGCAGGTTTTAAGCTTCTAGATTCTACTGCCTAGTAAAATTTCCAAAATAAAATTGGGGAGACTTATCTAGACTGCCAAGCTGTAGTTTCACTGAGAAAGCATTATAGGAAACATTTAACACATATGATCATCAATAATTTATGAAGGAAGGGATAAACAGTTTAATATCCCCCAAGATGAGGGCAGGAGGAGAAGGGGTCGACAGAGGATGAGATGGCTGGATGGCATCACTGACTTTATGGACGTGAGTTTGAGCAAACTGGGAGACAGTGAAGGACAGGGAAGCCTGGCGTGCTGCAGTCCAGGGGATGGCAAAAAGTCGGAATGCCTTATTAGTGACTGGACAACAAAAACAAAAATAAGAAGCCATCATTTCAGAATAATGGGCAGTTTTGTGAATTAAATAAATGTACCTTTAAGCTAAATTCATTATAGTGCTTTCATCTTTCTTTGTGGAAGAGAAAGCTGCTCAGTCGTGTCTGACTCTTTGCAACCCCATGGACTAGATAGTTCATGGAATTCTCTAGGCCAGAATACTCGAATGGGTAGCCTTTCCCTTCTCCAGGGGGTCTTCCCAAACTAGGGATCAAACCCGGGTCTCCCACACTGCAGATGGTTCTTTACCAGCTGAGCCATAAGGGAAGCCCACAAATACTGGAGTGGGTAGCCTATACCTTTTCCAGTGGATCTTTCTGACCTAGGAACCAAACTGGGGTCTCCTGCATTACAGGTAGATTCTTTACCAACTGAGCTATCAGGGAAGTCCTGTGGATGTAATCATAAAGCATTTATCACAGAGCAAGCACTACCTGTGGTCTAATATTTTGTAAAGCCTAAGAGAGGCATGAAACGTGCCAGGGATCCCATAAAATATCTATAATTGGGGCAATCATTTTTTAATTTAAGTAAAACCTTGGGTGAAAAGGAAAAAAAATTCATTTTTTTTACACAAAATAATTATTTTATTATTTTTACACAAAATAATGTTTAATCTGTTGAAATTAGAATGTTCAGTATATGAGTATACTGTATGTGTGCATGCTAAGTAGCTTTAGTCCTATGTGACTCTTTGTGACCCCATGGACTGTAGCCCATCAGGCTCCTCTGTCCATGGGATTCTCTAGGCAAGAGTACTGGAGTGGGTTGCCATGCCCTCTTCCAGGGGATCGTCCCAATCCAGGGAATTGAACCTGTGCCTTTTGTGTCTCCTGCATTTGCAGCCAGGTTCTTTACCATTAGCACCACTGGGAAGCCCCCAAATCTCATCCCTTGTATTACCAATGTCTAAATGTTGTTTCCCTTGAACTTGTAAAACTGAATCTAATCGTCATTTTTCTATTCTTCCTTTGTTAGAATGCTCAAAATATTTATTGGAACACAGCACCCAAAAGAGTTAAATTTATGTATCAGCAGTCTTCTGAAAGTGTTAGTCACTCAGTTGTGTCCATCTCTTTGCGACTCCATGGGCTATAGATCACTAGGCTCCTCTATCCATGGAATTTTCCAAGCAAGCATACTGGAGTGGGTAGCCATTCCCTTCTCCAGAGGATCTTCGTGACCAACAGATTGCACCTGGGTCTCCTATGTTACAGGCAGATTCTGTACCATCTGAGCCACCAGGAAGCCCCAAGCTCAAATTTTCAAAGTGATCAAATTTACATGTTATAAATATGGATACTCACAGTCTACTTGAAATGTATATTCCAAATGTATACATATGGAATAGACATTAGCTGTGCTTAAGATGAATGGACCAAAGGAGCAATGATTTGAAAAGTTACATCTAATATCTAATAATATATTCCTATCAGCTGAGTTAAAAGACTGAATCATACCTTGCAACTGTTACTTTGCATTATAAGTCATTTTAATAAAATTCAAATTTTTGCCTAATTAAGAAAATTCTATCAAAATTTGTTCATAGAATGGAATTCAATAACTGGACCAATTTTACTTTTGGAAGACCCTTTAAAAAAAATGCAGTGGAATTACCACTCAGTCAAGACACATTATGGCTAAAATATTCAAACAAAGAGTTAAAATAAGAGTGTATAACTACAACGTCTAACAAAACTAGTCCATATGCTCAAATGATTCCAACTAGAATGTGGATACACTCTACAGTTAGCGGATTACAGGTTCGCATTCTCTACTCTGCTGTCCCCTCTATATGAATTATCCTATCACTCTTGTGTATCTGGATCAATGACCTCACATTAAGGTTTAGAAAGTATGGAGGTGAGAAAATCTTGAGTATTTTCATTTTGTTACATGTTAGGATCCAGATTTTTTAAAATTCTGAATTTTGTAATTAAAAATCTTGATGAAAATACATCTCTGATAGTACTAATAGACTAAAAATTAAAGCTTTTAGGAACAGTATGGTATAGTGGTTCCCAGTACATGCTTTGAACTTATTAACTGTGTGATCCTGGACTTATTACTTAACCTCTCTGTGTCTCAGATTCCTCATCCTTAAAGTGGGGATAAAAATGGTACCATTCTCCTGGAGCTGGGACATAAGTTGGGATAATATATTAAGGTACTTAAAACAGAGCCTGGTGAATATGTTCATTAGTATCAGCTACTGTTATTGCTATTACTTATTGGAGTATCTGAAAAATTCATTGCATTAATGGAAGATTACCAAAAGAGTTGAACATTGTTTAAGTACCATATCAGTCAATCCTGACATAGAGAATTTCATCAGATGAGAAATGTTCAGTGAGTTAAGAAAAAAGAAAACGAGTAACTGCAAAGAGAAGATCCTTCATAATAAATGGTATCAGCTTTCCCCGTCAAAAAAGAACTCCTCAGGTCTGATTCTGGAAGCTCAGTGGGAAGCCAGAGCAACAGAAATGTCCTCCCCTGGGGGCCACACTTACCCCCTGCTCATCCAGTTTCATGAGCTGTTCTGTGACCTTGGGGGTGTTGAAGGCCAACCGCAGGCACTGAACATTGAGCTCAGGAATCACGTGCTCCAGCACCTCCTTCAGGGGCAGCCCCCGAGCCGTTGAGTGCTTTGCTGTTGAGGGAATGGCATCCTCCAGCACTGACCCTCTCAGTGTCATGAGCTGAAAGAGACAAATGGCCAGGGAGATGAGTAAACACAACCAGTGTGAGGCCCCCCGTAGGGAGCTGGAGGTGACACTTGATCGGCTGAGCCAGCGAGGGAGAAAGGATGAGGGGAGTGAGGTAAGACACTTTATGTACGAAAAACGCGCCCTGTACTTTCAAGACCCAGGCTAGTCCACTGGAACTCATCTTCAAGCTTTCTGAGGACATGTCCTTACATACCAAAGAGCATACGTTTCCTTGAAGCGCTCAGGAAGACCAAGGTCTCTCTATAGCTATACAATGTCACTTACACAAATACCAGGAAATTAAGGAGATATCCCAGAGACAAGACTAAATGCTTAGAATTTGGATGTTATACCAATTGTAAGAGGTAAGGGCAGGAGAAGAGTTTTAAAGTTCATAATGCACTGTTGACCAGCTTAAACTATTCCTAACCCGAAATGCTGCTATGATAAGACAACGATTATAGTTAGTACAGCAGCCACTGTCTACAGCATTTAAGTGGCTTGTGCTTTCCTCCTATGTCTTGAGAACTCTGCTATTATTATGAAATATAAACATAAGCAAAGACATTTCCCTAAGTAATGATGATCTGTTGAAGCAAAGTAGCTTTCATGTTCAAGAATTTTCATGTGACAAAGTTGTTAGTACAATTTAAACACTCCACGGTGACTTAAAGACAAAACCATTAAGTTGAATGAGTTTCCATTAAGCATGTAGGTTATAAGGCATTATACTGCAAAAGGAGCAAATGTTGAAGACCAAGTGTGGTGTGAAAAGAGGGTGAGAGATTAAGAGATATCCATCCAGGAGGATATATGTACTGAGAAAAACCTAACAAAGTCAGATTCTATAACAAAAGCAGAAAAAGGACTGCTGTGGCTCAGGGCACAAGGAAAGGCCCTCATGGAAAAGTGTAGCACTAAAAAGGGGCCTTCAAGGAAAAACTGTACAAAAAGACAGTGTCAGAGAGCAAAGTTGTGGAGATGAGAAACAGCAGGGTGTGAGCAGGAAAGAGAGACCAGTGTAGCTAAGCGGGATCTAAGTGAGCCAGAGAGGGCTGTGGGTGGGCCAGAGTCCCCAGCAGAGTGTACCTCGAGGGGTGAGCATCTCACCCAGAACCAACAGGCCATCTCAGAAATTGTTTGCATGGGGATGATGACGTAAGAAAATTCAGTTGCCATTGCCCAAGGAAGAGACTACAGGCAGAGAATACAGCTTGAAAGAAGCTGTACTGTTCAAGTAACAGGCAAGATGGTGTGACAGAGAATTACCAGGGAAAATGGAAATCAAAGGAAGAATCAGCGGGGAAGTAAAACCTGTAACAGGTGTCAACGGAAGGAAAGAGAGACGAGGGTAAGGAAAAGCCAATTTCACCAACCTCTGACTCTCAAGACAAGAAGAAGGTGCTTGAGGTTATTTGTAGTCTATTCATTTGATTAGTATCTTTTCTTTCATGCATAGTCTATTTTCAAATAACACTTGGGTAAAAAAAAAAAAATCCTTTTCTGTGGCTTAATATCTAATTTGACAGAAATGATTTTTGTTTCATTTCTTACATCATGAGAAACCGCTGAACAACTCCTGTGCTCCTACTTTCATGAGACAATGTCTGTCGAGGGTCAGGAAGTTACAAAGGCTGGTCGGATTTCCAACTGAGAGAGCTCCAGACCAGGAATGCTAAGGAAGCAGTGTTAATCCTGGACCACAGAAAAAGAGCAGCCCACCTCAAGAAAAGTCTGAGCAGATGAGAAAAAGAAGGAATCATTTTTATACCTGAACCACCAGTGTTACTGGTATGTTTTGCTAATGACTTCCAGAAACAAGCAGAGAATCCTCCTATATGCCCGTGCACCTGTGCTTAAAAGCACTCACGTCAGAGATTTTGTTCATGAAGAAACAGCCACACTTACAAATACATGTAAAGTCTTTTTTTTGGTTTCTTTATACTGTGCAATGATTGTTTCTATTAAAATGAAAAATATCTGTTTGTATTTCTGTTATCTTGACGCTATTTATGAAGCAACTGGAATGTCACTTTGGAGACTGCTTTCTTTTTTCTCAAAGGGAAATTAATAGCATGAGAAATCCCTACGAAGGCCTAAGAATTAAGTCCTACTTTATTAGTCAGTCAGTCAACTGTCCATCCTACAAAGTGCAAGAGCTCTGTCTGGATCAGGACCAACATCCAGAGATATTTCTATCAAAGGACTTTCATTAGTGTATTTCTTTGAAAAGTCTCATAAAGATATTACAATTAAACCACACTTGAGGATTATTTCTATTGGAAAGAAAAAAAAAATATACTAAGACAGTGGTAATGAATTAAATAAACATGAGGGAGGAAGAAAGGAACGACGTGCCGGAGGACTATTTTAGTTGTTAGGTGTGTAGTCATAAATCCCATGGACAGAGAGCCTGGTGGGCTACAGTCCATAGGATTACAAGAGTTGGACATGACTTAGCAACTAAACCACCACCACCACCATGAACAACTTGGAGTCCTCAGCATCCCTGAGCTTATATGCAAGTAGGGGGAAGACATAAAATGAATACAGTAAGTAAGTACAATGTGTGAGATAGTGGTGTTCCTGGAAGAAAGAAAGAAATAAATAAAGCCTGGAAGTGGGATATGAGACAGTAGAAATTTTAGATCCACTGGCCGAGAAGGCCCCTGTGGCTTAACAGTAAAGGCCAGAAGGAAAAGAGAGCGATGCCCACAAGGACACCTGGGGGCGAACACGATTACCGAGGAATAGGGACCATCAGAGCCCTGAGGCAGGGCTGTCCTCAGGTTGCCCAGAAGAGAGGAGGCCACTGCGGCTGGAAAAGACAAAGCAAGGTCAAGGTCAGAGACAGATGTGCCTGGACTCCCTGGCTAGGGAGGAGAAGGGCTTTTTCCTGGAAGCTGGAAAACCCTAGAGGGATTCTGAACTGAGGAATCACAGATCTGTACTGCATTTCTAAAGGATCCCTGCTGGGCTTGAGAGGACGCAGCCCTAAAGGAAGATGCAGGAAGGAAAGAGAAGATGGTGGTGGGCTGGGCCCAGGCAGAAGCAGTGAGATGGGAGGGGCGGTTGAATTCTGGACACATTTTGAAGACAGAGTCAACCAGTGTTGTGGTGAGACCAGCTCTGGGGGCGGGGTGGGGGTGGGAGAGAGAAGTCCAACAGGACCTCCAGCCTGAACAACTCTAACAAAAGGGTGTCATCGGTTAAACATTCATTTGAACGTGAGACTAGGTGGTAACGAACCATAAACAACATTTGACTTGGATATTTCAATCAAAGGGTAAGGAAATGGCCCCGGGGCCCCATCCAATGGATTGGTAGGAAAAGGACCAGGGAATCCTTAAGTGTGATTTAACTGTAATTACAGGGGGGAGGTGTAGGTGGAGCATTTGAGGCTGAGGCAGGGAGAGGCAAGAAAACAGATGAAGGCGAGCGTGGTTCCCCAACCACGGCAGAGGGACACGTTTACTGGGTCAGCAGTTGACCTGGAGAGAGAGGCTGCGACCAGCCATGGCGTGCAGGCAAGGCAAGCTGGAAGGGACAACCGTGGACAGAAGAGTCAGGAGCTGAGAAAGAAAGAAAGAAAGAAAGGGCCACCTCGGAAAGCCTCAACCTCCAGCATGAAGATAGGGGCAAGAAGGAACTGAAATGAAATGAAAAATATAGAAAAGCGAAAGGATGAGGACTACTTAAACCAGAGCGGCCTGAGGAGGCGGGGAAAAGGTTAGGCACAGAAGGACAGAAACAGGTGGGAGGAGGTAAGCGGCTCTCGGGAAGCTGGTGGGGTCTGAGGAGCAGCTACCTCCATCCAGCTTCAAAAACTGTGTGTTCCCTGTGCTGTGTGTTCAACAAAAGAAAGGCCTGACCCTGCTTAATGATCAGCTTTGGCTTGGAGAAAAAGGACCCTAGAGTATATGGGTTCTTCATTCCTCTTGGGCCACTCAACATAACACGTTAGATATTAAGGCCGTGCCTTTAAAAATCCTATTTTTAATTTCCCAAGAGTTGAAGCTGAGAAGCAATTACTAAGTGAAGCCAACCCCTATAACCTGTCTTGTATTCAATGGGGGAAATGAAGCCAAATGTCCTATTTAAACTAGTTTCAAAACCATTATTTTCTACCTACCTCAAGGGGGTATTAGGCATTAATGCATGACAACAATCCTAAAGTGATTTGGCTCAGAGAGGCAATAAATTGATAGCTGGCATAACTATACACATGTTTAGAAAGAAAACAAAAAAATCCCTCATAGTCCCTGATAGTCATGAGGTCATTTTTTGAATCTGGAAATCAGGCAGAGCTTTAACCGTCTCTACATGACAAACTCTAGTGCTTGCTTTTATTTTACTTTTGAAAATAAATATACATATATGTTATATATAAATATTTGAATACTACATATATGTATTTGGTTGCTCAGTCACATCCCACTCTTTGGGATGCCATGGACTATAGCCCGCCAGGCTCCTCTATCTACAAGATTCTCCAGGCAAGAATGCTGGAGTGGGTAGCTGTTCCCTTCTCCAGGGGATCTTTGCGACCCAGGGACGGAACCTGCATTGCAGGCAGATTCTTTACCATCTTTGTCACCAGTTTTTTTTAATGCTTTGTTGGCTATTTTCTTTTATGTTTCCTTTTAGACTTCTCTGGTAGCTCAGATGGTAAAGCATCTGCCTACAATGCAGGAGACCCAGGTTCAATCTCTGGGTCGGGAAGATCTCCTGGAGAAGGCAATGGCACCCTACTCCAGTATTCTTGCCTAGAAAATCCCATGGACGGAGGAGCCTGGTAGGCTGCAGTCCATGGGGTCGCAGAGTCAGACACGACTGAGCGACTTCACTTTCATTTTCTTTCCACTTTCTCTTCTTTACCTGAATTTGACTTTAAAATAGAAACTCACATATCATGTGTACTTAGTTCCATAAAGAACTCCAAGGACCCATTTTACCCACAATTAGACAGCCTTTAGTTCAAAAGTCTTTATTTTAAGCCTCTGAGAATAAGTCCAAGATGGCAAAGAAAAAAAATCCAAGGAGTCCCTTTCCTTTTTCCTGGGTCAAGAAACTTCGTCAATAATAGTTTGAAAGCGTGAGTTAAGTTTTAGTTGACCCCCTCTGGCTCCTCAAGCTGGCTCGCTGCCTTCTGGCTGCCCAAGCAGGGTATGTAATATCCAATTTGGGATTCTGAAGACTCCAATTTCCTTGGGTCACACTTAATGAACATATCTTTCTGTGAATCAAAATTCCCATTCATTTATTGCATCTATCCAAAGCTAGATGGGAAGAAAGGGTCCAGATCGAATCATGATGTCCACCCCCGTCACCACTGGAATGAATGAAAGGGGTCTTTGTTTATTCTACAGACATTTGCAACCATGTGCTATTAAATTTAATTGCTTTGTTACCGCTACGACTCTATTTTTTTCTCACTTAAATTAAGCCTCAAGTCTTTCTCGTGTGTGACTTACCTCACTAGTTCTAAAAATTATTCGATAGTTGTAGGGAGATCCATTTTCTTTCGTTTCTTCTGGTTTTTCCCTTCGAATGCTCACAGCCACTGGACCAAGATTCTCATCGGCCCCGAAATAGTTCCAGTGTTCTTAGATACAATAAGACAAAACAAAATTAGAATATTTACAGCACACTAAAAAATGTCATATGCGGCTTACTATTTAAATCACTCAGAAATTATATCAATAAAATATAAACATATTTAACAAAGATTAATATCCTTCACTGAATTATAAAAGTAAAGACTGAGCAATCAATGTAGGTTTAGTCTCAGAGGTGGTAAGACAACAGAGGTGGCCTGCTGAGTTTTTTTTACTCCTCTGCAACTCACTACTTTAAAAAAGAAATTTGTGTTATTGCCCTATAAACAGGCTATACTGTATCAGGGCTTCCTAGCTTTTATAAAAACTGCATCAACTAAAAACCACATCAACCAACCCCCCTCCCCAACCCTAAACCTACTGAGAACAAAGTCTGAGGATGGACGGAACTTCCCTGATGGTCCAATGGTTAAGACCCCATGATCCCAATGCAGGAGACGGGCTCAATCCCTGTGTAAGGGAAGATCCTGCATGCTGCACAGCATGACCTAAATAGATAAATAAAACAGATCTCCCCGGACTAGAGAGAGGAAAGAGGTCTGAGAGTTACTTGGCAGCATTCTGCTCCCACACTGCCCGGGTTAAGACAGAGTCTTGGCTCAGAGGAAAGAGCTTCAGAGTGCCCCTGGGAGGCAGAAGCCCACAGCCAGGGCTTTGGGCCTCACCAATGGCTCCTGCATAGCAAGCATCAAAGGCATCGAGCAGAGCCGCTGCGTCTGGAGGGACGTGAGGGCTGGGAGAAGGGCCTCTCCTAGGCCACCAGTGTGGCCAGGCGACTAATGGCAACTCAGGGCCCTCTCCTCAATGTCTGGCATTTCTCCAGACTCCAAACTCTAGAACAACCTTGGGGGTGGGGGCAAGTGTCCAAATGACTGGTGTTGACTTTATCTTCCTCCTAACAAGAAGGAACGCTGGGGTCAAAAGTAAATTAATTTACAGAAAAGGTAAAAAGTGCATTTACTTACTGAACACCTAAAAATTAAACTTGTTGATACAGACAAAAGATGTTCACAGATGAGAAAAGTTAAAAAAAAAAAACAACCAATACATGAAAAGTTAAGAGTAGATAACTTACTTTTCAAACCTCCAAAATACTTATTTACATTGCCCTATTTCATTTACATGTGATATGATTTAAATGACTGAGTTGTGACATGGTGGGTTATTCTCATACAAAATACATCAATATTTGAAAATACACGCTATTCTCATACATAATATGTATTTGAAAATCCACGAGAATAATAAGAAATAACAGCATAAAATATCTAACCATATAGTTCTAAATTTAGGTAATACATATGAAAATGCTTTGCAAGTACCAGAGAATAATTATAAAAAAAATCATTAATACCATGAGCTATCTAAGAATATTATCACAATCCACGGAAATTCAAAATAAGGGGAACACAATGGGAACACAGGCAACAAGCATCTCATATACGGACAGCTGATAAACAACCCAATAAACAGCACAAAACCCATGTACAAACACTGACGTACACCCTCAAAGCACAGCACGTGAGAATCCACTCAGAGGTTATTTACTCTTACTTTGCACATAATTTTAATAAGCGTGGTTGTCTGGTCTTCAAGCCCACAGCTTGATGTCAGAGGTGTGATAATCCCAGATGTTGACAAAGTCCAGAGTGTAGGGCTGACAGAAACTTGCATGCAGACAGCAGTGTGACAGACAACTGACAATAAGGAGGAAAACAAAAAGGGAGGAGACAGAAACAGTATAAAAAGGCAGATGCGAACTGAAAGAGCAACAGGACAGCAGTCTGGGGACATTTACTGAAGGAGCAAAGGGCTTCACACACTTCAAAACTTCAGAGACTATTTTAACCCTGCAGCACAGAACACCGATGGACATGGCAAAGATGGCCATGACATTCATTATATCCTGTTCATGGACTCTACCCCGCCTCACCAGAAACTCCTCAAATGCAGCCCACAAAGCTCAGGAAGGGCAGTGAGACTGCTAGTCTTTGCTGCTGGAGAAATTCACAAAGACACGGGGCCAGTACTAATTCCCGTCCGTAACCTCAACTCCTCCTCAAGCTGTCCCTGGTCAGCTCTCACTCCCGTTCTCTAGTGCAGATATTTCAAATATTCTCTGTTCTCCTTCAAACTCCCCCTCATCTACCTTCTCTCAATCTCAGCAGATAATGCTGTCCACATCACAAAGAAAATAAAGAGCCCTTTCAGAAGCAACTGCCTCACTTTCCACCATCACTCACAGACACTTCCCCGGATCCAGACTTTTACTTCCTTTGCTTTATAATGTAAACCCAGTCTCTGCTGAAATTCTAGCCTCCACTCAATTCCACCTTCCCAGGGACACTGATGCCCAATCACCCTCCCTGTATCTGCAACTTGCCCTCTCTGCCTGCTCATTCCCATCACCTGCCCTCGGTTCCTTAGCAACCTCCAGGTTATCTCCCTTCTCTTTTCTTCCACTGGAAACTTCTTGTATGAGATACCTGATTCTTCACTTTAGGATTCCTATCATCTGACTGCCATTGCACTGTCACCAGTCAGCCATAAAGTTGAAACAAACAGAAACTCTGAGTCCTTATATTGTTCAAACTCATCATAACTTGCCAATGGCATTTCCTTTTGTTCCCCCTAAAAACATTCTTCTAGAAAGTGGCTTCTCCAAAACCAGCCTCTCTTGGTTTTTCTTCCACTGGCCCTGAATCTTCTGTCCTCTCCCAACGCTGATTACTCTCAAGAGTCCACGTGTCCACTCCAGACATCTGTGAGCCCTAGATCTTCACATTGAAAAGATGTCCCCTTCTTTACCAAATAAAACTTGCAACTTGTTTGTCCCATGGCATCTGTAAAAGTGAACCTATCACCTTCCACACAAACCGATACAGCTCTCCCTGCAACTCTGGTTCGAGTAACTGCTACCACATTCCTCTAGCTGCTTATGCCTGACACCCCTGTCATGCCCACTGAATTCCAGCTCCTAAAGAGCTCTGTAATCCACCTACTTTTCCTCCATCCCACCGCCACTGGTTTATCCACATCATCATTCGCCCGGATGTTGGTGAGTTTTACGACAGATTAGCTTTTCATTTCTGGCTTCTAAGATGCAAGCCTGACCATCACTATTAAGTTTCAAACCCTCCGCTACTTTCCCACCAGTCCTTGGATACTAGTCAAGCCTTCTCGAGGGCCCTCGCGGCCTGTCACCAGCCTGTCATTCCAGTTTCAACCTGGACCTTTCATCTGTCTAAACTCTGAGAACCAACCATCCTGAACTTGTTGACTCACTGTGCCTGTCTCACCTGAAACACTCTGTCTAGGACATTCCACCAACTAACTCCTCTTTACTTGACTAAGTCCTTGCCTCCTTCAGGGTTGCATCTGAAATATTATTTGGACATCTTCTCAGAGAGTGCTTGAAAAATGCACCAAAATGAAAGTGTGTACTTTGCATAGTAATGATAATACTTTAAGACTGGCAAGAGAAAGACATATTAGGGAAACCAAATAAGACATTGTAACTGCAAAAATTTAGAAAGGTTACTACAGAAAAACATAAATTTATAAAAATACAAATACTGAACACAATCATTTTAGTATAAATTGGCAGATAATACAGTGTTATTTAAAAAGAAACTAATCCTACCTAAAAATGAAGAAGGTTGATTTTAAAAAATGAATCACTTGAATTTTTTTGTGTGTCATCATCAAGCCCTGGCTAGATTTTTGTGTGCTTTTCCCCAGCTGCTGAAGAAGTATGTTTCTGAGCTGAGGGAACGTTGATGAGACCATTTATAAACTAACTTCTAACACTTTCTTCAGACTCTGTGTTCAAAAAATCCATCTCTAGTTTGATAACTCTGAGAAGTTCTTTTAAAAATTTATATGTGTGTTTGTTCAGGAACATCAATCTTCTTTTATTGAAAAAGAGCTCTAGCTGTTATTTCCAAGCAAGCATTTCCATTTGGCCTTCATCTATTTCAGTTCCATCAACAGAGATGGAGATACTGCTCTGGTTTCCTGTGTTAAATTCACTACTGTCATGATCAGACTCTGCTTGTTCAAAAAGTCTTTCAACTTGAGTAAGAATTATTCTTACAATAAATGCCTTGTTTTTTGGTCCACCATCCATTTTTTTTTCCTGCTCCTAAGCATTACAAAACTATAGAAAAAAAAAAAATCCTTCTGATGTGAATACAACTTTTTCACTTCAAAATTCGAATGCAAAGTGTAATTCTCCAACAGAGAAGTTTGGTTCAGCAAATTATCTTCAATTCAGTTTTGAGTCTTTAAACTTTGATCTCAAAACAAATGACTTTTTTGTAACTAAAAGCTAGCCTTTTAGGATCCTGAGTCTGGTCCTTCGGCCACTCTTGCTGCTGCCTGTCCTTCAAGTTCACTGGACGACACTGCTTTCCTCTTGGGACCACAGTCTCGGGGTAGCACGTTGCACTGGCTCCACGCTGCCGCACGTGTATTTCTTCCCATCAGCCGTGTATGGGAAGCACCTCCGCCCTCTGCTAGCGCCATGGTATCCATCAAACGCAGAGAGCTCTTCCAGTCATACCTACAATCAGCTTGGTCTTTTGTTGGGTGGAGGGACGGAAGGGGGAGAGAGGGTTCAAGTGTCGGGGAGATGCAGATGATAAGTGCTCAAGAAAGGCCAGGAAGCCATCGATGATGAAAGACAGAAGAAGGAAAGGGGATGAAAGAGGGGCTGGAGACTCGAGTAGGATGGATAAATCTGCTGATGGATGGACTGAAATATGGGGATTACACTACCAAAAATAATGATATTTCTGTGCCAGCATACTGGAATGCCAAAACCCAGTACTGCAATCACTACACTAGAATGATATAATGCACTGAGCTGAGGCACTTTGCCAAGCACTCTGATATTCATGTCAACTATGGAAATATAGGCATTGCCTTCTTTTTCACAGATGTGGCAATTATGATTTAGAGAGAATAAGTCACTTGCCAGCCATAACCAGTACACAGCAACACCAGAACTCAAACATATTAAGTATCAATTCCAAAGCTCATTTGCTTAGCATTACATATAATGTTATCTTTCCAAACATTTCTAAAATTGTATTATGAATAAAAATAGTTAAATAAAATGTGATGTCCAAAGGGACTGACTAACCAGATCACACAGAAGGCTTTATTTCCTGATGTACTATATTGGCAAGGTTTCATTGTGTTTAGAGGGAGAAATATTCATATTTTATCCATATAGTGCTGATTCCCCTCACCTTCAGTTTTAGTTTTCATCTTTAGCACCTAAACAAAATTTTAACCTTAGTTTTTATTAGTTCTGGTTCTTACATTTAAACAAGGGGGGATGGTACAAAGAACACCAATGAGTAGGTCTATTACTAGAACATTCCACACAAATAGCCATATTTTCTGGCTGATACAGTCACAATAATAAATAATAATACTTTCACGTTCTTAGAGAGGGAACATAGTCAATAGTTCAAAGCTCCAAATGATTAGCTCAAGTACAGTCACATTACCCAGTTACGAGCTGCAGATAAGGATGTGTGCACAGGCATAAAAAGTTAAAAGCCTGGCATTTTAATTGCAAAGGAGGAAACAAAAATAAAGTGACAAGAGTTACAGGGCTTCAACCAACAATTTTTGGATTGCTTATACTGGTTTTCATAATATTTGCAGATTTCACATTAGCATTTCAGTTGTACATTTCCAGAGACCAGCATAATCTGGACTGTTTGTAATTATGGACAAAAATAAATCTTTTTACATATAATTTTTACAATTATAAAGTGAAAGTCTCTCAGTTGTGTCTGAGTCTTTGCGACCCCATGGAATTCTCTAGGCCAGAATACTGGAGTGGGTAGCCTTTCCCTTCACCAGGGCATCTTCCCAACCAGAGGATTAAGCCCAGGTCTCCCACATTGCAGGCAGATTCTTTACCAGCTGAGCCACGAGGTGCATGGCTTAAAATATTTCTTTAGAATTGTCAGTTTAGAAATTGAAATCGGGGAAACAGACTGATACACAGAAATCAAAGCAACAGAAAGCAAATAAAACAGCTACTATCTCAGGCCTCAAAAAATTAGCAACAACACTTCTGAATGGAAAAATGGTCCTTGGTAGGGCTGGAATACATTCCTTCACTGCTGGTGACACCACGAATTGGTACCAACCATTTTAGAAAGCATTATAGCAACATATGTTAAAGTCATCAAAATGGTCACATGCTAATCTTAATCACCCTAAATGACTATACAGAAGGATAAACGAAAACTCTTCCATTTCCTCTAAAAAAGGCCTCTTAATTCACTGTACAACAGGGGTCCTAAAGATACTACTAATCAGACATACGTGGGCCTCATCTATTAGCAGGTCAAAGAATGGAATGACAACAGCTTTACTAGCTGGAATTAAAATCATTTCACCACTTTGAATATTTTAAATTCTTTTTTCCTTAAAATAGTCAACCTGGTGGGCTACAAGCATGTCAGCATCAGTGCAGTCAACGTCATAAATTCTACCCTCTATATTTCCATTAGACAGAGAATCTAGCTGCAACTTGCAAAACCACTCACCACAGCACATGCTTCTATAAGGTACTTATCTTTGCCTACTGAGTTCAATTTGTTCATATGCTTTGTTTTCATGCAACTTACAACATCTAAATATGACTGACAACTAGGTTAGAAAGAGAGAATAGATCTAAAAGAATTAAATGAAAAAGAAAACACAAGCAACAACAGTATATTCTTCTTTAAAAATGAAAATACAGATTTGCCAAAGTGGAGGTAACAAGGACTCATGTGTTTGAAGAATGGCTCTTTCCAAGAAGAGCACCACTTGGAGAAGGCAATGGCACCCCACTGCAGTACTCCTGCCTGGAAAATCCCGTGGATGGAGGAGCCTGGTAGGCTGCAGTCCACAGGGTCGCTAAGAGTCAGACATGACTGAGCGACTTCCCTTTCACTTTTCACTTTCATGCACTGGAGAAGGAAATGGCAACCCACTCCAGTGTTCTTGCCTGGAGAATCCCAGGGACGGCGGAGCCTGGTGGGCTGGTGTCTATGGGGTCACACAGAGACGGACACGACTGAAGTGACTTAGCAACAACAGAGGTTCTGTCTCTGGTCCCCAAAGGGCTCATCCTAATTATAAGGGCGGAGGTTCCATGAGAACTAAATAGCCTGGGACTTTGCATCATAATCAAAAGCAGGTCAGAGTAATGGATGGGGATATTTACACAGGACTGGCCACAGTCCAGAATTCTGTCCCAAAGCATTCCACTAAGCTTGTAATTATGGTTGCATAAGAGTAATTGTCCACATTTACAAAGTGCACAGTTCTCTGAAGTTCCAATTCTTCTTTCCATATGTAGCTCTTAAAAATTAGGGTGGTCTATTTGACAAAATTATATCATGTTGTTAGGCTTAAAGCCTCACATGACTAAGCAGGTCTCAGAAGCCCCCCAACCTGCCAATAAAAAGTAGACTTTAACAGAAGTAAGGCTGACACTAATGAACTGCATTCAAATGATGAAAGAAAACTCTATTTGAAACAAAGGAAAAACAGTATCACTGTCAAAATGGGAGATTTTTAATTGACTATTATCTATGACAAATAGCCAATAATTCTATTTAAATTATTCAGTCTTACTTGTGATCAATGAAATTGAAATGTTTTGGACCTACAATAAATGTTCTAAAATAAAAACTGCAAATACTCAAGGTAGCCAAGAAAATGTTAAACACTACACAGTCTTAAAATAGGAGTAGAACCTTTCTGGCCTAAGCTTTCTTAAGAACAATTTGGCAATAAAAATCAAGGTTCCCATAAAATTCACACCATTTCACTTACAGGACTCTACCTTACGTTAATAATTGGACATGTGGGGGGAAAAGTTACATAACAAAAACATTTATGTAAGGTCAGAGGCTTTTAAACTTGTCTATGGAAAGAAATTAGGGGGTTCATGAACTTGAATGAAAAAAATTTTTATCTTTATTTTCACTACCTTCTAAAGAAATGTAGCATTTCCATCAAATGGAGTCAACCAACTACAGTAACATCAGCTGCACAGGTGACTTTGACACCTACAGAAATCAAGAGATGTTTTCATATCATATTACTGCCATTGTAGACATATCAAAATATCAATTATTCTCATCACAACTTTGAAATTATGATAGTTATCAGAACTGATGCTAGATCCTTTGTTAACGTAATAAAAAAGAAGCATCTATGTTAGTATATCACAAAATTTTTAATACTCTTGCAACTGTAGTTTAATATGCCTGGTTTGCTTTGTACTTTTATGCACTTAAAAACATTAGTCTAAGGAGAGTCCATAGGTTTCACCAAATTGCCAAAGGGGTTAAGTGCCATCCTAAGTGCCCAAAGGTCATCCTAAGCACCAAAAAACACTTAGGATGACCTGATGTAAGAATTATTTATAATAAGGAAGTAGAAAACTTGAATTTAATAACATCTGGAAGACTTTAAATAAACGATGGCAAAGCCAATCATGGAACCATGAAAAAATATATAAAACTATTTAATGATCCTTATCTTGTTTAATTAATGAGTATCAGATCAGATCAGTCACAGTAAAGTAACTAGTAATCACACATGATTAATTTCCTTAGTTTCTATAGTTGCTAATTCTTCTGTAATGAATATATACCTTTTATAATAGGAAGATTTTTAAAAGTATAAAAAAAGTATTTCTACAAATATGGCAATTTTTATAAAAATGGTTTACAAATGGTCACTGAGTAAAAAGAATATTTTAAAAGGTTGCATATTAATGTAACTCTTCAGGCTTATTGTTAGTTCATACTAATTTAAAAGCCCGCTCAGGGGAAAAAAAAGTATTTATTATTCAAATGAAAGAAACTACAATGAAACACCTGTTTCTAACTCAATGTCTTTATATATTAAAAAAAAACCAAAAAAACCCAAACCTTTTGTACCTCCTTATCATGGACATTGCAGCAAGATGTCTGTGTAAAATGCTTTTGAAATATCTGAAAGGAAGTCCCCCAGAAACAGTCAGAAGTTCAGTCAAGGCAGAAGTCACCGTAGCTCATGAGGGCGAGACCATGCAATGTGTCTCAAAAACTTAGTAGAGCCCACCTGCTTCTGGACTAACTGTCTCTGAGTTGTTGAGCCTGCTTCTGCTGATGCTTCAACATTATTGTTGAGAATGAAGTTATGCAAGTCCCTCTTCTTGCTGTCCTGAGGTTCAGATGCATGGCCTCTCCATACAGAAGAGGGGGCTCCATGAGAAGATGAGCAAAGGAATTGGTAGGATAAAAGAAATGTTTGCTGAGCACCAACTTTTGGTTAAAATTAACAATGAGGTATGCATTTGAAAAACAGGTGACAAGCTTTATCATGTTATCAACTTGTACTGAAATAACAGATCTAAAGGGCCCTTATGTCCTTGAGACTGCAAAACAAAGAATAGAAATTCTTTGGGATACAGCAATCAGTAGCATGGCATTCGCTCTGATGTACTTTGACACAGCAAGTTGAGGAAGCATTCCCATTTCCATGTGGATGGTTCCTACGTTAGCTGCTGTTACTGACTGTACCTGAAGGTTTTCTTTTTCATATTTTATCTTGACTGCTTCTG
Organism: Bos taurus; assembly: GCF_002263795.3. Taxonomy (NCBI): domain Eukaryota; kingdom Metazoa; phylum Chordata; class Mammalia; order Artiodactyla; family Bovidae; genus Bos; species Bos taurus. The sequence goes on along the minus strand of NC_037337.1, from coordinate 83,150,015 downwards.
GACTGCTTCTCTGACTGCTTCTGGACTGACAGAAAAGTTGTATATATAGTACAAGGAGTTTCCATACACTTACTCCTTGGAAGGAAAGTTATGACCAAACTAGACAGTGTATTAAAAAGCAGAGACATTCCTTTGCCAACAAAGGTCCATCTCGTCAAGGCTATGGTTTTTCTAGTAGTCATGTATGGATGTGAGAGTTGGACTATAAAGAAAGCTGAGTGCCAAAGAATTGATGTTTTTGAACTGTGGTCTTGGAGAAGACTCTTGAGTCCCTTGCATTGCAAGGAGATCAAACCAGTCCATCCTAAAGCAGATCAGTCCTGAGTGTTCATTGGAAGACCTGATGTTGAAGCTGAAACTCCAACATTTTGATCACCTGATGCAAAAAGCTGACTCATTGGAAAAGACCCTGATGCTGGGAAAGACTGAAGGTGGGAAGAGAAGGGGACGACAGAAGATGAGATGGTTGGATGGCATCACCTACTTAACGGACATGAATTTGGGTAGACTCCAGGAGTTGGTGATGGACAGGGAGGCCTGGCGTGCTGCAGTCCAAGGGGTCACAAAGAGTCAGACACGACTGAGCGACTGAACTGAACTGATCCCTAACCCAGCCTTCCCCAATGTTAACATCTTATATATAACTACATACAGTACAATCTTCATTAATCAGAAATCAGGAAATTAATATTCTAATACTCAAATTTCTCTAGTTCGTGATAGAGACCATGATAGAGTTCCTTCTATTAATTAATTATTATTAATTAATATTCTAAATTATTCTAAATTAATATTCTAAATATTCTAAATTAATATTCTAATACTCAAATTTCAAGGTTCGTGATAGAGACCATGATAGAGTTCCTTCTATTAAGGTGGCATGTACCAGTTTGTTCACTGTAAAGTCACTCTCATTCTTCTTATGATTTATAAATATTTTGGTGGGAGATACTTTTAGATGATGTAAATCCTGCTTGTACTCTTGTTTCTTCTCAAGGTGTCATCCACTGACTTTAGCATCTATCACTTGTGTGTCTAAGAAGGTTTACAATAGTAAAATTCAGTCTCTAGAATGGTGTTTTGGGTTTATGGGGATCAATTGGTGGTCTTGGTTAATTTCCACAAAACCACCATGACCACACACAGACTTGTCAGTGGTCTCATTTCCTGAAAAGAGAGGAAAAGGAACTGCAACATATTATCCGGTGTCCAGACTGTAACACAAGGTCATATACACAGAGGGCCCTCCCTGAGTCTACCTGATGCTATGAATACAAGATACACTGGCTCCCCAACTCAATAAACTTTATACTTTGCATCAGTACCAAACATTCCAATTGTGAAATAACTGCTGAGCCTAGCCTAATCTATTGCAGTCCTTGCCTTCAAGGATTGCTTCAGTTCAGTCGCTCAGTCGTGTCTGACTCTTTGCGACCCCATGAATCACAGCACGCCAGGCCTCCCTGTCCATCACCAACTCCCGGAGTTCACTCAAACTCACGTCCATCGAGTCGGTGATGCCATCCAGCCATCTCATCCTCTGTCATCCCCTCCTCCTCTTGCCCCCAATCCCTCCCAGCATCAGAGTCTTTTCCAATGAGTCAACTCTTCGCATGAGGTGGCCAAAGTACTGGAGTTTCAGCTTTAGCATCCAGTCCTTCCAAAGAAATCCCAGGGCTGATCTCCTTCAGAGTGGACTGGTTGGATCTCCTTGCAGTCCAAGGGACTCTCAAGAGTCTTCTCCAACACCACAGTTCAAAAGCATCAATTCTTTGGTGCTCAGCTTTCTTCACAGTCCAACTTTCACATCCATACATGACCACTGGAAAAACCATAGCCTTGACTAGATGGACCTTTGTTGGCAAGGTAATGTCTCTGCTTTTCAATATGCTATCTAGGTTGGTCATAACTTTTCTTCCTTAGACTGGTTATAAACCAGGGCACCACAGAAAGTGTTGGCCAGAAACTGGGACTCAGGTGACTGGAACAGTGGTGGGAAAGCACCTGCACCTTTAGGAGGAAGGGGGTTACTCAGAAGCCCAGGAGAGGCAGGAAGCCCACCCATCCTGATGCATGGACAGGAGAAAAGGCAGCTCCATGCAGCAGGGGAGTAGGCTAAACCTCTCCCAACCTGGCACCCACGTGGGCTGGTACTGAGCACTGTGTACACTACCCTCTCGCTCCATACACTCCTCCCTGTTAGGGTCTCACCTACTTTTCCAGTGCCAGCCCTCACTTCCCCGCTGGAAGGTGAGACCAGCTGGGGAAAAAGACACACAGCGCTGCAGGGAAGCCTGCCACCTATACCAATCTGCCTTGGCCTTTGTGGCAAAGATCAATGGACCAAGGAAAACCAACAGCATAACAGGGAAAAAAAAAAAAAAAAAAGACAAACAGAGAATACAACTCAGAAGATACAGATCATGCAAGGGAAAAAAATTAGAAAAAATTATTTAAATGAATACCAATGGAGAAATGTGGGGTATATAAAATAAGGATAAACTATTAGAACAATAACTACAGGGAAACAAAAATAATGAATTCCTGGCAAATAAAACTACAATTACTAAAATAAAATGAAAGGGCTGGAGAGTAGAACATAGAGAGGTACATATCAATTTCTGAACCAAAAGATAAAATTAATATATAAAATAAAAAGAAATTGAAATTATGAAAGAAAAAAACAGAGGATAAAACAAGATAAATCCATCATCTATCAAAATGGAGTTCCAGGTAGAGGAAATAAAGAAATTGTAAAAGAATTTGTTCAATGGTTTTTAAAAGTAAGGAAAAGGGAATTCCCTGGTGGTCCAGTGGTTAGGATAGGTGGTGCTTTCACTGGTGGGGACTGGGTTCAGTCCCTGGTTGGGTAACTAAGATCCTGCAAGCTTCATGGCACACCCCGCCCCCCCCCCACCCACACACACCAAAAAAAAGATCAGGAAGATAATTAATGTTCTAAAGCTTCTCATTTGTCTTAACAGTACTCAGGGCAAGCTACAAGTACCATGAAGGCAGGTTTATTTGCTTTTGTTCTCCTCCAAGCACCATAGCTGACACAGGCTAGATGCTTTAAAAATATCATGCAATAAATGAATAAATGTATGAATGTGCAGTTGTTAATTTTTAAAACTACTTAAAAATATTAAGGGCACTGATTAATAGGAAATTGGGTAATAAATCTGTATATAAGAAATACATAGGTACACAGAGTACTACACATAAATAAGCAAAAAATAAAGATCTACTGTATAGCACAGGGAACTATACCCAATATCTTGGGTACAGTTATCTTATCCATCCATATAAATGTATGAATAACTGAATCACTTTGCTGTACACTTGAAACCAACACAACAATGTAAATTAACTATATCTGAATTTAAAAACAAGAATGGCAACAAAAAAGAAAAGATAAAGAAGATTACAATCAAATACTGAGATTAGGAGATCGATTACTACCTCCAACTCTGCATTGTTAACTTTCATAGTAATATATCCTTTTGTTTGATTTGTTTATCATCTGTTTCCCTCCACTAGAATGTAAGCTCCATGAAGGTGTTTCATTTTATTTCTCATTCCAAGCATCCTAAACCATGCTGAGTATGATGAAGGCACTCATGCATATGTCGCGGTCCCAGACGTGCAATACTTAATATCTCCCTTTCAGAAATTGCTCACAACAAATTCAGCCACAAGAAATGCAATTAGCTGAGAGTCTCTGGCTGTAGTATCTTCGGATCTTCTGGTTTTTCCAGCCCAGACATACTCTTCCTGGGCAGCCCCAGGACTGAGTGTGCCTGGAGGGGAACTGACTGCCCACAAGAGACCGCTCTATTGTTCCTTTTTCTTTCATGGCATTGGTTGAGATTTTGTCACATGACACAGTAAGCTGAGGCTCCCCCTGCCCATTTTCATTTCTTCTCCCTTTCATAGTGTCAGACCTGTACTGTGGACTGAAGACCTTCCCTGATAAATCCTGCTTCCTCTCCCCTCTTCTTTCACAGGCATGGCCCCAGGTCCCTAACAAACCACTTGCATGCCAATACTGTCCAGCATCTGCTTCTCAGACAACTTGATCAATAAGGTATCTGTTACATGATTAAATCATATCAACACAATCATGTAAGATGCAAATTGCTCTGTGATTAGACTGGTGTATTTGGCAAAGACAAGAGGATGAATTTTGAGTAGGGGGGACCGGAGATGAAGAGACTAAGACAATGGCCAAGAATTGCGTCAAAAGGCAACGAGGGCTTGAAGTAACCTGGGACCAGGACGCAGAGAACAGGAAATCAGCAACAGTGTGGAGGGAGATGCAAGAGGCCTTCCCAACTGACTGGAGGTTAACATCAATGAAGAGAGGCATCAAAGGGGCTTCAGTGTTTCAAATCCCAGAGACTGATAATAGCGGTAGCATTTACAGCATGAGGGCAACGATGAGGGTAGGCTTGTTCAGGGAGAAAAACGGAGAAGCAGTCAAAATTTGTGTCCCAGGTTTCAAGCTGCCGGCTAGATAACCAACCAAGTGGAAGCAGGTAAGGCTGGTAAGGAATGTAGCCAGAACTGAAGAAAAAGCCTGGGAACAGAGGTCTTTTATTTGGATATAAATGTAGACTACTTTTTCTAAAAAGAGTGTTCTGAAGTCATTCATTATAAAGGAAATAGGTAAACTGTGCTAATCAAATAGAAATAGGAAAATAAAAGCCAAGTGGATATAAATATGTTATTAATGAAGGTGGCACAGATGAGCATCAGATTTTCTTCTGGGAGGTGAAGTAAAACAGAAGATACAGGAAAAAAATAAATAAAATAAAACAAGCAAACAAAACACACCTATCATCAGAAAGGCAGGCATTTAGTAGCTACCAGAAAATAATTCCTGGCATCAAATTCTAAAATAAATTTCTCACGTGGAACTTTCTAAAAGGCCAAAGGATGACAAAAAGGCCAGTATCGCCATCATCAGTTCATTGAAAAGCACACTCTGTCGTTGTATGATTGGATCTTTACAAGATGACCTTGAATAAAGTCAAGTGTCTGAGCAAAGGTGGCCTTTGGACCGTCTAGCTTGATTTTATAAAACTAAACAGAGAGGAGCAGCTGAGAGGCACATGCCCTTTTAATCAGCCTTCACAAGCCTCTGAACTGAGACGGCTCAGGGAATATGAACTCCTGGATGGCTCACAGATCAGAGTTCAATCAGTCACGGGGCTTGGGAGATCACGGCCGAGAAAGCAGAGGATGCTTGTTTTCCAAAGAGCTAACATGCACACCTTCCTACCTAACGGCCTTCTTGCTACCAGAAGCCCCGAGCAGGTCAAGAGACAGCAGCAAAACACTCCTAGGTGAGTTTCTCAGGAAGTTATTTAGTGCCCCAAATCTCCCTGAAAAGGATTACATAACTAGAGAGCTGCCTTCAAACAAATAAAACACAGTTTATATGCTCTCAATAAAAAATGAAAGACAAGGGCATGAAAACAGTAAGCTATTACACATGAATAAAATCTTTCCCTATTAGTTTTGGCAGAAATACACTGTTAAGTTCAAGAACACAGAGCACAACATGGTTTAGGAGAACAGACTTGCTGACTCTGGAGTTTTATCACATACTTGAAATACGACTGTTCACAAAAAACTAACCATAGACTAGTTATCCTTTCAGAACTCTGAATTACAAGGCATTCCATGGTACTATACTCAAGCTTAATGTTGCTACAGTTACAGAAGAAATAAAATAAGCACAGAGTTTTACAAATAAGTTGAGCTTTAAGGTGTCCTCTGATGTTCTATATGTACCATACAATAATCCACTGAAACTTACAGTAGGTAATGATACACATGTAAAAACCTGAACTTGCAGAATACTGCCTGATAACAAAACTGGATAATATATTAGAGTACTAAAGCTGTCACTTCAAGTACAAATGCAGTTCAGAGTATATATTCTAAAGAAAGGGTAAAGATGGTTGATTCGAAGAGAGTGAAAGGAAAATAAAACTGGACATTACAGTAGCAACCAAAATCCAACAAGGCCTCAAACTAATAATCCAGGAGCCCAGCATACTATTCAACTTGACTTGTATACGTGTGAGTGTGCGTGTGCAAACACATGTGTGGTGAGGTGGAGTGAGGCGGTGGTGTATAGGAGGAGGAAGGTGAACTGCAGAACAATCAAATCTGGTGGCTTCAAGTTATCAGAAGAGTAAGCAAGTGCAGAGCATTAGTGTTCATCCCTTCCAGGAATGAGAAAATATTCTTAGATGCTCTTTAGACCTGATAATGGCAGCTGCTTCTGGCCACTGGGCAGGAAGGGAAGGCCTGGCCCGATCACAGCATCTTCAGTAACCTGACTTTGAGAGTGACATTCCATCACTATCAACACTTTTGATCAATGGAGCAACAAAGAACACAGTGAAAGCAACCCTTGGGCTCCTCTCTTTTCCATTAGTGCGCTGGTCCAGTGGGATTCAGGGAGGATGTGTCTCGGACCCTTGTATACGCAGTGCAGAACTGAAACAGTCCTGTCCTGGAACTTTAATCATGGTGACTAAGTGAAAACTCAACACAAAATACATATGTACTCAAAGGGAGAGGCCCAGATTAATTCTGATGTTAGTGTACTGCCTCATCTGTGCCTCTAAGGATGTGGTTGCATCACTTGGACTTATCACAATACAACTTTGCCTCGGGGTCCTATGAGCATTATGTGAGGAGCTCTGCATAAAGCACAAAGTAATAACACAATAAATGTTAGCTATGTTATTACCGTCATTTAATCCTCGGCGAGTTAGAACCATCACACGCACTGGCAAAACAGCAAAGAGAAGTGGGGAAGAGGAAGGACCAGAAAGAAGAAATTGATGGTTTGTTACTTATTTCAACAGATGCATACAATGGGAGGATTGCTCTGCTCAGCCAGCAATGGACTGGGCTCATGAGATGGAGACAAATATGCTCTAAAGTCTAAATCTGCAAAATAATGAAGTTCATAAAAATAATGTAATATTTAAAAAGTGACAGCAGCTTCATCAGAAAAAGACAGTTAAGTTTTACGTATCATGTCAACAATACACACTTCAGTAATGTGGATTTTTCCCCCAGAGATTTAGCCTCAGTGAAATCAGGATTCATTAAACCCAGTATCTGGTGATTACGAGGTTGGACTGACAGGTCAGAAGCGCTACGCCCTGTTGCTGGAAGAGAAATTACACCTGTTGTGGATGTACTCCTTCAACAAGATGACTCTATTCCAGGTTCTGATTAGGAAAAACGAGTTAGTGTACTAATTTCAGTGAATCAAAAATTTGTCTAACTATATTTTACACTGTGATGAAAAGTACAGCTATCACTTATACCAAAATATGACACCAACAAACTTATCTATGCAACAGAAACAGACACACAGACATAGAGAACAGACTTGTACTTGCCCAGGGAAAGGGGGTGGGGAAGGGATGGAGTCAAAGTCTGGGATTAGCAGATGCAAACTATTATATACTGTACGGATAAACAACAGGTTCCTACTGTATAGCACAGGGTAATTCAATATCCTGTGATAAAGCATAATGGAAAAGAATATGAAAAAAATGCATATGTGTATAAACGATTCACTTTTCTGCACAGCAGAAATTAATACCTTGCAAATCAACTATACTTCAATAAACTAAATTTTAAGAAAGGTACAGATACTACATAAAGTTTATAATACACAGTTATAGTTTAAGGGGGTTAATTTCTGCTTCAAGTTATTCAGATCCACAATCTGTTGTATCTTCTTTGTAACAAATGATCTACCTGATTTGAAAGTTTGTATGGCCCAAGAAAACACAGCAGGTGCTCTCTGACACTGCCTTCCTGTACCAGTTTCATGTATTAACTATTGTTCTGCGTTTCCTCTGTAAACCCTGATGATAAATGCCCAAGGGCACTAGGCGGCAATCTCTGGAGCCACACACTCTTTCTGCTCCCACCAGCTGGACTCCATGCTGACTAAGAGTCAAGCTGTGTCTTCCCAAACCAGTTTATACCAGTGGACTTGTTATTGTAATTACGAAATTTAATTAAATATTATGAAAGTTGATGGAATATAAGTACAAGAGATAAATCTTGTTTCTTATTAAAAACTAAATTGAAGGCTTTGGAAAGACTTCATAAAAGCAAGTCATTAAAAGGAAAGCTATTGGATTAGATGTGGGAAAGACCTATAAAAAAAGGAGAAAAAAATTTTAAATCTAAAATTCTGTAAGATTCAGAGTGTTTTGCTACTGTCTATGTTTATACTGTTAATACAATGTAGAATTCAAAATAGCAGAATCACTGTCAAAGAAGCACCCTTGGCCTCACCAAAATTTAGCAAATATATATTTATTATTATTACATAGTTTAGTGAAAATAAGATATTTTGAATATGTATACTTTTGCAAGACTCCCTATCTTAATGATTTTTTCAACTAAACAGTTCCAATTATGTTAGCTAAGAGGGTATGGTCGGTCTATAAATAGAAAAATGGTTTAAATGAGAAATTTCTTTGAATTAATAGCTCTTAAATTTATGAAGTGTTATGATCTAAACTGGATCACCGTGGAATACAGGTGTTCAAATTTTTGTTCCTTACTTTTGAAAGACAAAGTACTTTGAACAACATTCTACCAGATTTAAAGATAAAAACACTCTCCTTCCTTTAGTCTAATATAGTAGAGAGCAGAGCAAAACAGTCAAGAACATGACTCTGGTCAGACACCCCAAATGTGAAATCCTGGCTCCAATACTATTAATTTCAATGACAGCTTAACCGCTGAAACCAGCCACACAAACCCCAGTTTTCTCATCTAGAAAATGCCTTCAATAATTATATCTATACCACAGGGGACATGGAGACACTGAAATGAGAAAATACACATCAAACCACATGGTAAGTTTCTAGTACACAGTAAGTGCTCAAAATGTTCATCATTAATGTGATTATATTACCTAGAGCCAGATATCCTGGAATGTCAAGTCAAGTGGGCCTTCGGAAGATTCACTACGAACAAAGCTAGTGGTGGTGATGGAATTCCAGTGGAGCTATTTCAAATCCTAAAAGATGATGCTGTGAAAGTGCTGCACTCAATATGTCAGCAAATTTGGAAAACTCAGCAGTGGCCACAGGACTGGAAACAGTCAGTTTTCATTCCAATCCCAAAGAAAGGCAATGCCAAAGAATGTTCAAACTACCACACAATTGCACTCATCTCACATGCTAGTAAAGTAATGCTCAAAATTCTCCAAGCCAGGCTTCAGCAATACGTGAACCATGAACTTCCAGATGTTCAAGCTGGTTTTAGAAAAGGCAGAGGAACCAGAGATGAAATTGCCAACATCCGCTGGATCATCAGAAAAGCAAGAGAGTTCCAGAAAAGCATCTATTTCTGCTTTACTGACTGTGCCAAAGCCTTTGACTGTGTGGATCACAAGAAACTGTGGAAAATTCTTCAGGAGATGGGAATACCAGACCACCTGACCCACCTCTTGAGAAACCTATATGCAGGTGAGGAAGCAACAGTTAGAACTGGACATGGAACAACAGACTGGTTCCAAATAGGAAAAGGAGTATGTCAAGGCTGTATATTGTCACCCTGCTTATTTAACTTAATGCAAAGTACATCATGAGAAACGCTGGGCTGGAGGAAGCACAAGCTGGAATCAAGATTGCTGGGAGAAGTATCAATAACCTCAGATATGCAGATGACACCACCCTGAGGGTAGAAAGTGAAAAAGAACTGAAGAGCCTCTTTGTGAAAGTGAAAGAGGAGAGTGAAAAAGTTGGCTTAAAGCTCAACATTCAGAAAACTAAGATCATGGCATCTGGTCCCACCCCTTCATGGGAAATAGATGGGGAAACAGTGGGAACAGTGTCAGACTTGATTTTTCTTGGCTCCAAAATCACTGCAGATGGTGACTGCAGCCAAGAAATTAAAAGACACATACTCCTTGGAAGGAAAGTTATGACCAACCTAGACAGCATATTAAAAAGCAGAGACATTACTTTGCCAACAAAGGTCTGTCTAGTCAAGACTATGGTTTTTCCAGTAGTCATGTATGGATGTGAGAGCTGGACTATAAAGAAAGCTGAGCGCTGAAGAACTGATGCTTTTGAACTGTGGTGTTGAAGACTCTTGAGAGTCCTTTGGACTGCAAGGAGATCCAACCAGTCCATCCTAAAGCAGATCAGTTCTGGGTGTTTACTGGAAGGACTGATGTTGAAGCTGAAACTCCAATACTTTGGCCACCTGATGCGAACAGCTGACTCATTTGAAAAAACCCTGATGCTGGGAAAGATTGAGGGCAGGAGCAGAAGGGGACAACAGAAGATGAGATGGTTGGATGGCATCACCGACTCAACTGACATGGGTTTGGTTAGGCTCCAGCAGTTGGTGATGGACAGGGAGGCCTGGCATTCATTGGGTTGCAAAGAGTTGGACACAACTGAGTGACTGAACTGAACTAGGGAAAAGAGCCAACTACTATGAATACATAAGTAAGATTATAAGTAACATGTTCTCTCCTGTGTTGGAATGTCAGTTCTTTAGGAAGATGGCCTCCTCTACAGACAGTTCACAAACACCTGTGGAAAACTTCTCCAGGCTCAATAAAACAGGGATTTTCAGCAAGGGGCAATTTTCTAGAGGACATTTGGCAATATCCAAATGGAGACCTTTTAGGTCATCACAAGTCAGGGTACCTATCAGCATCTGGGATGTAGGCCAGGGACACTGCTAAACATCTTATATCCCAGAATGTGTAAGACTATAGGATATAACAAACAAAGAATTATCTGGTCCCAAATACCAAGATGGCAAGGTAAAAATACTCTGTAGCCTTAAGGACAGAATAAGAAAGAAGTGATTTCTAAAATCTGAACTCCACAAAGTTTTCTGAGAACATAAAGATGGGTGATCAATGAAGTCAGGATTTTCATTATCATATTAGTTTCAGGACCTTTGCCATAGATGTTTAAGAGACATGGATACCAAGCACTGAGACAAGGCTCCTTTGGTCAATAAACCATTGTGAATACAGCCGATCATACGATAACCTTACAATAAATTTGATTTTAAAGTAAGCAATGTCATACAACTAGAGCACTAGAATGAAGTACTAGAAATCAAACTTCCTTTGGAAGAATAAATCTCAAAAGGACCCAAAACCCCCAAACAGTGGGTGGGAAATTGAAAGATCACTCTAGTAGCTTGTATACAGGGGGCCTCTCACTTGGTCTCAATGCAGAGATTACTGAGCTAGCTTGTGGACCACAGGTGTACGTTCTTCCTTGGTGAGCATCTTGTCTTCTAGCTCAGGTCCTTGCATGACAAACTCATTCTTCAATTAATAATGCTGCTCAAAAACACTATTAGAAAGCTCCTAAGAGTTCATTTAAACTACCTGTCAGTGAATTCACAGAGTTTTCTTAAAAGCATGAGATAAAACTGTGTATACACAGATCAATCCAACAATATAGATATATGCTGCTGCTGCTGCTGCTAAGTCGCTTCAGTCGTGTCCGACTCTGTGTGACCCCATAGACAGCAGCCCACCAGGATCCCCCGTCCCTGGGATTCTCCAGGCAATAACACTGGAGTGGGTTGCCATTTCCTTCTCCAAGGCATGAAAGTGAAAAGTGAAAGTGAAGTCGCTTCAGTCGTGTCCGACTCTGTGCGACCCCATAGACGGCAGCCCACCAGGCTCCCCTGTCCTTGGGATTCTCCAGGCAAGAACCCTGGAGTGGGTTGCCATTTCCTTCTCCAAGGCATGAAAGTGAAAAGTGAAAGGGAAGTCACTCAGTCGTGTCCGACCCTCAGCGACCCCATGGACTCCAGCCTTCCCGGCTCCTCCATCCATGGGATTTTCCAGGCAAGAGTACTGGAGTGGGGTGCCACTGCCTTCTCCGATACAGACATATATTTTCCCCCAAAGCAGAAAAAGAAGTCATCAACATGTTAATGGTACCTCTCACTCCAGTGCCTTTTATACTCAAATCTAGAAGACCAAGGTTTGATTCCCAACTCTTAGATTTTTGTCAAATAATAAAATTCTCACTAAAATGCCTGTGAAATGAATGGGAATGTATTATAATTGTCATTTAGTAATGAGAACATTGAGGGAGAAAAGAAATGACCCTGTACCAACTGTAAAAGTACTAAACAAATAAAAAAACCAGCATCAAGATTGCTTTTGAAACCCTTTAAAAGCTGTATTTAAAATATTTTTAACTTCATATGACATTTATCCCTAAAGGTGACATAGCAAGTCTTCTATGTAAGCATTACAATTTCATCCACTGAATCAAAGGTTTTTTACTTAAAAAAATTAATATTCTGTATACAAGATATTTAACATATCTAAAAGGAGAAAGTAACTCACAAAATGCAAATGAAAATACACTGCAGCCAACAGCTAACTCTTTCGCCATCAAGAGAAGGCGTTCACGCAAAGCTTACATCACACTGCCTTATGAAACCTGACAGACAGTACTCCTTTTCAGAAAGTATGGCAAAAGAAAATTAAAGATCTCTACTCACCCTTCTGATAGAAGAACTTCCTGTAATAGTAGGCGCCGAGATCCACGTGTTCTACGATGTATCTTTTCACCCGATCCAGGTGTAACACCAAGTTTTCCTTGGGCACTTCAAGTACTGCCACGCCTGCATTTGTACAATGGGAGCTGAGTGTAGACTCAAAGGAGGCACTTTCACATCCACTAAAGGAACCAGAATTTGATTTGGACAGGCTGATCTTCCTTTCCCCTTCTCCACCAATCTCATTCCGAAAATAGGGACAGCTCATCACCAGCTCATTGCTTTTATCATCTCCCTGGTCCATGCTGAGGCTTCCCTTGGAATTCAGGTCCTCTGTGCTGCCCATTGGGGAGCTGAAGCTGGCCGAGTGGGACAAAGGCCCCGAGACCAAGGATGCCACCGCAGCTGCCGAAGCCCCGGTGGTGGTGTTTCTCCTCTTAATTACATTGTGCCTGTTCATAATCGCCTCGTTCAAGTCAAATAAGATACTCTGGACATCGTAGTGGGCAAAGCACTTCGGGCATGTCCAGGGCCTGACAGAGTCTTCCGATCGGTTATCTTCAAGATCCGACGACTTCCCAAGTTCCTCACCTTTGGCATTGCGTAATTTACGAAAAATGGACGAGTCTCCGGTTTCCGACTTGGAGCGCCGCTTGAGTGGTTTTTCCCTTTCCTTAAAGAGCCTGAGGTTCTCTCTCTGTGAGATGGGCCCGTCTATAACATCCAAGGAGAAACCAGAACCCTTGCCCCCACCGGCGATGAGAAAGTCACTGAGCTTGGTCGGACTGGGACCTCGATCAGACTTGTCGTCTTTGTAGCCCTTTAACAAGTCAAAGAAGCTTTCTCCGGACGTTCCCTGCTTATCAATTGAGGATGTGCTACCGTACTCCCTGTGCAGCGACGGCCCCGTCTTGTAGGTGGGCGAGATACATTCATCAAAGCTATCCACGTCAAGCTCACTTATGGTGATGTCGCTGTTGCTGCGCTGCCGTATCCGGCGCAGAGCCTTCCTGGGGGAGCTGGGGTAGGCTTCGGGCATGAGAAATCTGGAGTCCATGTTCTCCGACGGCCGCGTCTTGCTCTTCAGCGTGTTCTGTATGCTTTTTAACATGGCTGAGTCACTGGAATTGAGGCTTACAGAACTTCCCTGACTCACAGGACTGCTTTTGGAGGACATGCTCTCAAGGCAACTTGAGGTTTCTATTTCCTGGCTTGAACGGCTAGATTCTTTTACGTTTTCCTTTCTGGGGGGCCAATCTGCAATTCTTGCCCGAACTCCCATCTTTGGGACTCCGGGGGTCGAAGTTATATGGTGAGAACCTTCGCTTCGGGGGGGCCCTACAGGAGCCATGACAGATGACCCTAAGCTGCCATTCTGGGACCTGAAACGTCGCATGTAGAAGTCGTCTGTGTGGACTTTGGGGGTGCCATCTGCGCCCACAATGGATGCCCTTTCAGTGGCAACCGGCCTCTCTGTCTGTGACCGTTTCAGGCTGGTCATGATGCAAAAGCAGTTTGACTTAAATCCCCACAGAAAGGACCATCATACCTAAGTTTTAAATGTGCACTTCCCTTTTGGAGAATGGCTTCCAGAAAATACAGCAGTTGCACGAGATCTTAATCTTTTTCATTTAAAAGGTTAAAATAACTCCTTATTTTCAAATCTCTGAAAATCCAGAGCTTTAGAGCATTATAATCCACAAGAGTTCCTTTGCTTTACTTTGATGAGATGGCTTTCTTTCAGAAAGAACTGAATGGAACTTGTATCACTGGGACTCTGTGACTGCCATAATCCCATGCTTTCTCTAAAAGAGAGAAGGACACTTTGGATTAGCATTTAATAAATACATCTAAAAATAAATATGCAATTGCCAAAACCAAACACATCTAAATAAAAGATTCACTAACTGGATTGTGGCTCACAGTTTACAACCCATATTTTTAGTAAAGCAGATTTGAAAGCATTTAATAATATCCATCATTTAAATTACATATATTTTAAAAGACTATGAATACTTCAGCTTAATTGAACTGTTTCATATCATTAGAAGGCGGTGAGGGATCTTGTTCCAGGACATTAGCCCAAGTACAGACCACAAACAGACTCCAGTGACCTCTAACAATGCAGACTATCATGAACCGCTGTGCTGACCAGAAGTTCAAGGCATAACCGACAGAGTTCGATAATTAGAGCAACATACAGCTTTTTAACAAGACTAAAAATTGAAAAATTATGTTACTGAATATGTCGCAACACTTACTTTTTAACCTCTTCTGTATTTCAAAATTCAAACTTAGTTTTGTTTCTTTACAAAGGCTTACCAGAGTTGGCAAGAGCAAATACAACAGAGAGAAAATAAACACGGTTTTCCCCAAGCCATTCTACCCATTAGCATGCTTCTGTCATGCCCTCTAGTTTATTACTTACCCCAAAGAGCAGAATTTCAGAAAGCATCCAGCATTTTCCACCACCTCTTCCCGAGCTCTCTTTCCTTCTATCTACCCTTAAAGCTACAAACGTTTCACTAATTAGCAAAATGCCTGCATTTCCTTACGCATTGCAACCCACCCCATCCTCCGGTGCTAATTTATGAAGACAGCAGAAACCAAAAGCTGCTGTGAGCAGACCTTTCCATATCCCCCAGTCGACGACAGAGAACTGCTAACATCCTTCCAGGTGACGGGCAAAGAAAACCAACTTCCTCAGGAGCACGTCAATCAGGAGGCAAGAGGCACAAATTCTGAGCACAAAATCCTGCATGGTTGCGTACATCCTGAAAATAAAGGCAGAGGACCCTTTTCCAAGGCTCCACAAATGACACAAGAGGTGGCCTTTAAATTCCTGCCAAATGCATGTTTGCAAAGATGCTGCTGATCCAGCACTGCGCTGCCGGGGCCGCATTGTCTACAAATCACGGCTGACACCCAGGCCGACCCGGGCTCGCTGCGCTCCGCTCCCCAGCAACAAGCACTTACTTCCACGATAATTAAGCATCTCGCTAGTCGGCTTCCTGCCTCCCAGGCAGCCGCTTTAATTTCTCCTGCGCTATGCAGCATCATTTTAGAAGACTCGCTGCTATTTAAAGGCTGGAACATTTAGGGGTGTTTCAAAAATGCACGCCGCCTGCAGAACACAGGGCCAAAGAAGCTCCAGCTGGGCTCGCACGGGCTGCTTAGACCAGCCCCACACAAAAACGCCAATTGTTTTCCCTCTGGCTCCTCTTCACCATCTTTTGTGAAAGGGATAATGGTTTCTCACCGCTACCCAATGAAACCTGACTTTGGACCTCTCTAGATACTTCTACCATCAGATTGCTATAATTTGACTGTATATCTGGGAACTGTCCAGGCTCCTCTTGAACTATAAAACTTCAAGTGGAATAATGTGCTAACTGTTGCGTCTGAAAGAGACCATGTGGCCACAGCCAAGGTTCAAGAAGTGCTCCTTATAAAATGGAAGGAAACTGGGCAACTAAACCAAAATGCAAAGTAAACACTAGCCCATTTCAAAGAAAGAAAAAAAAAAGTCTTTTGACAACCCCAAACCACAATTTATGAGCTATTTTGTAACTAGGGAAAAAAGAAGCTGTTTATTTCAATGAAACAGCTTTCAAAGAAAGAATACACTGACATACAAAATAATTCTCAATAGATTCTTATGAAAATCAGATGTGTTCAACGTCTCTCACAAACTCACAGAAATCCAAATAAATCACCTATTGTTCCCAGAACTGACATTCTCTAAAAGGCCAGTGCACCAATCCCCCAGAGTAAAGACTCATTCGGGCCACATTTCATTTCCCTTAGAATAGAGTTGACTGCAGGACTCTTTTTTTAGTATCTGTGAAGTTATAGGTCAGCACTAAAATACAGTAAGTAACACTGACTTGGAAATGCCTGTCCTTGGTGGTCACTACTATAGGACTCCCATTCAGAAGCATCGCATATGCTGCCTGGGTCTTTTTAACAGGTTTTAAAAAATCTTACACAAGTGGGCTTCCCTGGTGGCTCTGTGGTAAAGAATCCGCCTGCCAATGCAGGAGACACAGGTTCGATCCCAGGTCTGAGACGATCCTACATGCCGTGGAACAACTAAGCCTGTGTGCCACGATGAATGAGCCAGCGATCCAGAGCCTGGGAGCCGCGAATACTGAGCCCATGTGCTACAACTACTGAAGCCCATGTGCTTTAAAGCCTAGGCCCCACAGCAGGAGAAGCCAACGCAACGAGAAGCCCACACACAGAAACTAGAGCGTGGCCCCCACTCGCCGCAACCAGAGAAAAGTCCTCACATCAGCGAAGACTCAGCACAACCAAAAACAAATAAAATTATTTTAAAAGTCTTACAGAGATATATTTCTTTGTATTAAAAAAAAATGCCGAGACTCCTGCTACATCTTGATTATGATAACTCAGTGTTATCTTTTAATTTCAAAATATACATGGGCACATAGGGGAGAGAGTGCCCACGCTCTTTAACGACCTGAAAAATCTGAGGAGGTTCAAGATGGGACAACTAAGGTAAATAACAGATTTTGTTTTCTTGTCATGGAGACTTCTTTCCTTTTCTCTTTTCCTCTCTTTCCCATCCTTATTTATAGCAACAAAGCCCTTCAGGTACAAGAGGAACCTTAGACACAGACCAGCATCTACAGAATATATACACTTTGTGTTTATTCAAGTACTAATTGAAAATAATGATGCCATCCATGTGTAATATGACACCACATCAATAATATCTGAAACCTATTCCTTTGGGTTAATGGAAATAGCAAACATATGCTAACAATGATTAGCAATTCTCTTAGTTATCAGCAAACCTGCCTAAGCATCACTAAATATGGTAAAAAAAAAAAAAAAAAACAATAGAATTAAGTAGAAGACATTAGTGACATGCTAATTTATAGTATGTCACCTCTATCTGTTCAAAGAGTAAACTATTTAAGAAATATCCTTATTATGTGTTTAATTTTACAGCTCTAGGTAGTACTTGAGTCCATGGTGGATCCATTTAGCTAGAATATCAACCCCATTGTTTAGTTCTGTGAGCTCCTGGAAACTCTATCAGCTAAGGAGAAGACGCAATCTACTCACTGAAACTCTTTCCATCATTCAAGGTCTATCACCACGTAACGTGCCACTGTTTTCTGATAAGACCATTCTTCCAAAGGAAGTGCCTCCTGCTCTCCGGTAAATCACCCCCCGTCTTTCTGAATTAACTTCTGAGCATGGACCACACACTTGGCACTAGAGATATTTGGGGAAACAGCCCCTCCCCCCAAGGGCGGCTACAGATGTAAAATCAGTCTCTGTCATCCTGGCTCACTTAGACATTTATATTCTTGACCTCTATCTCCCTCCTGAAATTCTGTCTTCTCTAGGCCTTCATGATGAACACATTCTTCTTAATTTCCCATGCCTCTTTCTTTTGGCTCCCTCCTCAGGATCACTGGTGGCTCCATTTAAAAGCAAGTGATTCCAGGGTGGTACCCTTGGCTTACTTCTCTTACTAGTCTTCAGAGTTTTTGAAGGTGCTGTAAAGGGTGTTACTATTAGGATGCATTTGAGCACCCAGTGCATTAGGATGAGATCGCAGGCCTGGGGGCACTGGAGTAAAACTATTACTCTGGAAACCAGGGTGTTGACTTGGCTGGATCAGTTGCCTGTGCAACTGAACGAAGCAGAATTAGGAAACTGCTTGGGAGAGATAGCTGCACGGTAGCCAGTACTGTCTGGAGATGTCATAGATACCCACAGCTTCAAATATATTATCTCTATGCATATATTATCTCTATGCAGTTACCTCCAAATCTCTTCTCATGACCCTTTCCCTTAAATTACAGATAAAACATATGCAAGTGCTCATGTGATATCTTCCTTATTTATCCATTTTCAACATGAATTATTAAGCAGAAAAATAAAATTTTTCCAAGAAATAAATGAGTGATAAGGAAGTGAGAACAATAAATAATTGAAGGAACCAAAGGAAAAGAACAACATGGGAAACTTTCTTTGTGCCAAGGGCATAAAAATAGTTTAAAGGTTACACAAGAAGATGTGGGAAGGGAAGAAAACAAAAAACTAACAACAGCTTACAGTTCCTGCCCTGAAATAACCTACAGCACGACATGGTGCACTCACTAAAAAGACGCAGTGTGCATGCTTAGTTGCGTCCAACTCTTTGGGACCCTACAGACTGGGGCCTGACAAGCTTCCCTGTCCATGGGATTTTCCAGGCAAGAATACTGGATTGGGTTGTCATTTCTCCTCCAGGGGATCTTCCTGACCCAGGGATGGAACCTGCATCTCTTGCATTGGCAGGCAGATCTTTTTTTTACCACTGAGCGACCTGGAAAGCCCATGAAAAGATGTAGCATTCTTCATCAATTACCTCCGTATTTCAAAATGGGATGTTGGTAGGTCCCTTAACCGGCACAGCCTCAGATACAGGGCCAACTCTCAATGATTCCAGGCAATAGAAGAAATTTTGATGATGAATAACTATACAAATACCCTGAGATTACACAGATAAACAATGTGAATATTTATAAAGTGTCAATGTAAACAGTTTATTAAGCTATATACACAGACTTAAAATATCCATAAATATTCTTTAGAATATAACAGGAAACTTAATTTTAAAACAGAAATATTACATCACAGTGTTTGGACATTAGATTAGCTATGATAACCAAATAAAGCCAATGATTTCCTTTACCTCCCTTCTTGGCTTTCCTGAATTACAGTCACATTACATAAAAGTAACATCTCTGATAAAAGGGACGTCTCACTCTTTCAAATCAGCCTTTAAACACGTACAACCATCCCCATGCAACGTCCTGGATAATTTAAGCTTTATGAATCAGCATTTAACTTTTTAGATCGGAATTTCCCCCTTCTTTCATTTCCGTTCTATCTCCTCAACAAAAATCAGGAAGGATTGGGAAGAGATGAGTTGATAAGTCTAGTTCCTGCTCTCCAAATGTTCACTATCTAAAAAAGACAACACTGATGGAGACAAAGTAGACTCAAATAATCTGCCCTCAAATTACCAAAGTGAATAAAGAAGTTATAGACACAAAACATACATAAACTGATGAATTTACATTTGAGTTCAGAGATAAGAAAACAAGTTAAAATGTGCTTGTTTTGACAGAGTAAGGAGCAAAAGAAAGAATAACATTTGCCTCCCAACTACACTCCAAACAAAAAGTTCAAGGAAGAAGGTTACATTTCAAAGGTCTAGTAAGGCTTGAACACGCTTTGTGCAGCTGCAGGTGAAGGAAACAACGTGAAAATTCGGCAGCAAGCTTGGTGGCAGAAGAGGGGTGGTAAAATATGAAGGATTTGAAAACAAATTTTTTTTAATAAAATTTAAAAGGTTTGGAGCCAGACACATGGTAAGAATTACTGATGGGTAAGAAAATGATTCAACAGCTGGCAAAATAAAGGAGAACAGAAATAAATGTGAACATTTATCTTATATTTGAATATGAGAAAACTCAGGCAATAAGCAATTAATATAATGCCAAGAGGAGGAGCTTTATCAGGAGGAGCTTAAAGTAAAGAGGTAGCTTTCGGCTTTCGGCTCGGGGGAGGCAGAGGTGCAACTTTCTTCGGTCGTCCCGAATCCGGGTTCATCCGACACCAGCCGCCTCCACCATGCCGCCTAAGTTCGACCCCAACGAGATAAAAGTCGTGTACCTGAGGTGCACCGGTGGGGAAGTCGGTGCCACGTCTGCCCTGGCCCCCAAGATCGGCCCTCTGGGTCTGTCTCCAAAAAAGGTCGGTGATGACATCGCCAAGGCAACTGGTGATTGGAAGGGTCTGAGGATTACAGTGAAACTGACCATTCAGAACAGACAAGCCCAGATTGAGGTGGTACCTTCTGCTTCTGCCCTGATCATCAAAGCCCTCAAGGAACCACCAAGGGACAGAAAGAAGCAGAAAAACATTAAGCACAGTGGAAACATTACTTTTGATGAGATCGTCAACATTGCCCGGCAGATGCGGCATCGGTCTCTAGCTAGAGAACTTTCTGGAACCATTAAAGAGATCCTGGGGACCGCCCAGTCTGTGGGCTGCAATGTTGATGGCCGCCACCCTCATGACATCATTGATGATATCAACAGTGGCGCAGTGGAGTGCCCCGCTAGTTAAGAACTGCAAAGGAAAAAGGAAAATAAAGGACCATTTGACAACCAAAAAAAAAAAATAATAAAGTAAAGAGGTAAACGGTAAAACGTAGTAAATAGAAAGGTAACCATGAACCAGAATTATTAGACGAAAAATAGCATTTGAGGTACAGCAAATGAATACTTGAGGGCGGGAGGAGAAGGGGACGACAGAGGATGAGATGGTTGGATGGCATCACTAACTCAATGGACATGAGTTTGGGTAAACTCCGGGAGTCAGTGATGGACAGGGAGGCCTGGCGTGCTGCGGTTTATGGGGTCGCAAAGAGTCAGACACGACTGAGAGACTGAACTGAAATGAATACTTTCAAGGAAAAGAAATCAGAGTTCATCAGGGGCATGCAGATTCTGTGGCTGGCACCCAGGGTATTAAGAGAGCTGACTAGATCCATGAAGGAGGTGAGTGTTTTTAAAAAAGTAATTTGTCCATTAATATTCATTTAAAATCCATTAGAAAGTTACTCATCAATCCTGCAAACTGTGATCTAGTACTGATCATCTAATTACCAAATAGGGTCTGGGGAAGGGGGATATGAGAAATGGACAGGGCGCAGAAAGACAACCAGTAAATGTCTACTATGCGGGAAGAAAGGCTTGTCAACTTTCTCTAAACTGTGTTTCAAATCCTTCAAGTTATTAATTCATAAGAAAGGGTTCCATAATTAAGGAAGGGACACACTATCACCTGCGTTAGGATTTGGTAATACATGTTAGTATATGAAGGCTCCGTGAAATATATAGATTTAAAAAAAACCAACACAACTATTAAACTAAGATATTTCTTAACTGATTTGGCCATGGACTTATTTTTTTAAGAATATTTTTATATTGTACATTCTATTGAATGTAACTGAGGACAAACAGGCCCGGTTTCAGAAGAACTCAGGATACAAACAAAATGGTTTATACGCTATAAATTTAGTTATTTTTTTAGTCGTATAGGTATATAAACAAGCCAAAGGAAATTCACCAAGGGAGTTATAATACTTGTCTGTAGACAGATTATAAATAATTCCTTTTTTAAGTATTTAACTATATTATTTATTTTCTAAAATGAGCATGCATAACTTTTATAACAAGAAAAAGTTTAGGAGAAAAAAAGCAACTCATTCTGTTACTAAAAACAATAAACTATCTGAGAATGTTGTATGATGGACACACACTTGAATACTAATTTTTAAATACAGCACCATGTAAAACCTCAAACCATTCAAATCACCAAACGAGTCAAAATGCAACAGATGTCAAGTCCTTCCAATAAGATGATCTTGTGCTAAATCCTCTGATTAAAACGGAATCAAAGGAGGGCTACATAAAATAGAAAGTACTGAAGATTATAAGATTAAGCAGTATTTACAGGATTTGAATAATTACTCCATACAGATGATTAATACAGTTTCTTGCATTCCTCATTTTTGTGTGTATTTAACGTTGCTTTCTTTATATTTAGTATTGACACAAAAGCCCCCTCCTACCTAAGAGCGTCCATTTCACCCTTTCACAAGGTTGCAGTGACCTGGGTAATCAGGGGAGGCTGCCTAAACAGCACAGACTGAGTCGTCATCACTCATTGCCCTTCCCTGGAATACATCTACTTTCCCACGTACACATGAGTGAAGCGAAAGTTGCTCAGTCGTGTCTGACTCTTTGCAACCCCATGGACTATACAGCCCATGAATTCTCCAGGCCAGAATACCGGAGTGGGTAGCCTTTCCCTACTCCATGCTTCTCAGCTTTTGACCTTACAGCCCTCCTCCTGTAGACATTTGGGCGAAACTGGAAGAAGGTCACCGTTCGGGCTGCAGACCAACACTCTGGAGAGTATTATCATATTATCCTGAGGTATCGATGGCTCGTGGAAACTGTATATTTAACCCGGAAAGGAAGAATCTAGTAGTATTGACTTTCTCTGAAGGCAGGAGGGAAAGAGACGGTCTAAACTGCATTAAGTCAGATTTAAACTAGATAAGCTGTGAAAATTGCCTCTGATCCACATATGACGAACTGCGGCTGAGAATCTGCATCAGTAAGGACAGCTTTTCAGGCAGCCCACACGGGCTACGGGAGCACCAGCTATTGGTGTTCTACATAAGGCAGTCACTATCAAAAGAGAAAGCAAAGAGGGAACATTTCCACCCTCAAATCCCTATAATCTAACTGGAAGAGGACTAGAGGGTTCAGTAAGACAGAACGTCACAACTGGCTTTGTCAAAGACATCAAGGTTTTCTCATTTGAGAAAGAGAAAGCAAAGAGGGAACATTTCCTCAAATCCTTATAATCTAACTGGAAGAGGACTAGAGGGTTCAGTAAGACAGAATGTCACAACTGGCTTTGTCAAAGACATCAAGGTTTTCTCACTTGAGTATTTAAAATCCAAAAAGAATTTAAGAAAGTGCACTTGAGACACAGAAAAAGCAGAGAAAGTCACATCAGTAAGAGCAATGGGTGTCTGTGTGTGTGCTCAGTCGTGTCCGACTCTTTGTGACCCGTGGACCGTAGCCCTGCAGTCTCCTCTGTCCGTGGAATTTTCCAAGCAAGCATACTGGAATGGATTGCCATTTCCTACTCCAGGGGAATCCTCCCAACACAGGGATCGAACCCACGTCTCTTACGTCTCCTGCACTGGCAGGCAGATTCTTTACCACTGAGAACAATGGGTAAACAGAAAGTTCCTTTTAAGCACAACTCTAATACCCTAATCACTGTTAATCACAGTAACCATGTTTCACTTAGCAGATTTTAAAATAGCACACCCAAGGACAGAGAGCTTAAAAGGAAAAAATTAAAACACAAAATCACTCCACCTTGCCTTAATGTTTCCTTAAATACAGCTGCTGGTGAGTTACTCGTCTGCTTCACTCTACACTTACTTCTAAGGATAAACTCTCTCCCCACGGTGCTCAGAGAGCACGGGACTCTGCCATCCTGTCCACTCCGTGACCCGTGAGCATCCCCCGAGTCCTCATAAGCCCCCCGGGACGTGAACATTTCCCTTTCAGCGAGGGAAAGTGCACTGACATAAAAGCGTGGAGGGCTCTCTAATAAATACTGAGCTGGCAGTTAGAGGAATTACAGCAGAAAAACTGCTTTGAACACACATTAAAAAAGAAAAAAAGCCTCCATTTATAGCCTGAGTATTACTTCTGAAGCCCAATCCAGACACGAATCTCAACACCCAGTGGGGAAAACCTGCTGCAGTGGTCAGGTCGCTTGCCTTCTGCGCACCTTCAGAGGTCCTTCAACTGCAGCCCCGTTGCCGTCTGAAGTGGGCCGGGAGCTCAGAATTAGGCGGCATCCACTCCTGGTGTCCTTCTAAGAGCAGGAACGGGTCTGCCCTCCACAGACCAGCACCTTTTTATAAAGCTCCACAATGGCTGAAGCTGAATCGAGGGTGTCCCTCTTGACCTTACATTCAGCATCTAGAATTGTGAGTTATGAGGATGAATAGCTTGTCTGATCCTTTCATTTTCCACCCAAGGCGTCTCAGGGCCAGAAATGTTAAGTCCACCATGTGAAACAGGCAGAGCCCACATATGGAGTCAGGTCTCCTCGTGCCCTGACTCCTGCCCTGGTTGCTATACTGGGCTGTCCTTCCAGAACTTGCTTTTGCAATAATCTCCTGCCACCAGCTGTAACTACAGTCTGAGCATCCATCTGAACCAGCTACTGTGCACTAACTACCTGGCTTACTCCCCACATCCCTCTGCAGGCAGGTGTCATCCACCACCATCCAGGGCTGTTCAGAAGAGACTGGGTCACTGCTGGGTCTGACCCCTAAGCCCTGCTCCTGCCACCAGAGCATCCTCCCTCCTTATTAAAATGCCTCTCCTGCTGTTAATATTACTTTCTGCAATTAACTCTACACATGGTTGGGCTTTTTCTCAAGTGGATATTAGGTTCTGGAGGACAGAGAGCCATCCAATCCTTATCTCCAAAGCACCTAAGCTCAGTATCCTTGAAATGGAATTTTCTGCAACAAAAGCCACATGCTCCCAGCTAAGATGAACTAGAAATTAGTTGGTACATTAACAGAATTTATATTGTAATCTAAAACGTAATTATGGTTATCTCATAAATACTGTGTTGAGGAAGACAAAAAAAAAAAAAAAAACCACCTCCCACCACTGAAATTTAATAAAGATTTCAGCTTCATCATTCTCTCTTAAGATTAACCTTCAAACAGTAGTGAATGAAAAATAACAGCGGTTTGACCTTCCTCCTTTCAATCCACTCCTCATCAAAGTGCATGAAAAATGACCATAAAAATGAGCAAATCTCTTAAAAGAAGTGGATCAGTTAGAATGAGATAAGGCACAATCACATGAAATACTGATGCACAATCAAATTTGCTGTTAATAATCGTAGCAAGTAAATTAATCCACAGGAAAGCAGAAGGACGGTGGTTAACAGAGCAGACATGGGAAAGACAACAGATGCTATGCTATGCTAAGTCACTTCAGTCGTGTCCAACTCTGTGCGACCCCATAGACGGCAGCCCACCAGGCTCCCCCGTCCCTGGGATTCTCCAGGCAAGAACACTGGAGTGGGTTGCCATTTCCTTCTCCAATGCATGAAAGTGAAAAGTGAAAGTGAAGTCACTCAGTCGTGTCCAACCCTCAGTGACCCCCATGGTCTGCAGCCCCCCAGGCTCCTCCATCCATGGGATTTTCCAGGCAAGAGTACTGGAGTGGGGTGCCATTGCCTTCTCCGAAGACAACAGAAACCAGAGATTAAAGTCTGTCGTCAAATTAATGATGGTCAAACCAATTTTTCTGTTTTACCCTCAATTCTTCTCCCATACAGAAGTCTCCTTTTTGCTGCCCCCTCTTTTCAAAGTTGTTTTTAAATAAATGAATATGCTTATTGTTTAAAAAAAAATTAATGGTGCTGAAAAAGTGAAAAATATGTCTTCCTTCAAGTCATCCCAATCCCAACCCCAAAGGCAGCCACTCCTAAAAGTTAATGAATTCTTCCAGACTCCGTGGGGGGCTGGGTGCACACACATATAAGACAAGCATTGAAAAGAAGAGGGGGAGAAGGGAAGTAGCCAGGGAACAGCTCACAACCGAGGAGACTTACTCCAGTACTTGTTCAATACGACAGAGCCAGAAAACAAGAGCCAAAGAATCTACTTACGTTCAGGAGAGGCAGAGGACCTCCCT
Organism: Bos taurus; assembly: GCF_002263795.3. NCBI lineage: Eukaryota > Metazoa > Chordata > Mammalia > Artiodactyla > Bovidae > Bos > Bos taurus. The sequence goes on along the minus strand of NC_037337.1, from coordinate 83,124,099 downwards.
TGCCAGTCTGACATAAAGTACTGGATGAATCCCTTCACAGCTGACACATTTTCAATCTTTTATGTTCTTATCCTGGTTCTGAAAATAGGAGCCCTATACAAATGTTTCTGGCAACTAGTCAACAAAAATTAAGGCAAGAGCGAATGAAATAACTTTAATTCAATGCACACCACAATCCTCCAAGTTTTATTTTAACTATGTAGATTTTTGTTACTAATTATGTAAAAATTTTAGTAATGTTTTAGTAATTATATACATACACAAATCTACACACACTTTATATATAAAACATTCAAATAAAATTTTTACTTCTGCCTCCAAATTTAAAAACCCCTGATTTCTAAATGAGAGTTTACTCACAAACCTATTAACATTATCACTTAAATGTTCATTGACAAACTAGAAAAAAAAAAAGCTCAGTAAAATGCAAACTGACCAAATGTTCAACGATAAAGCCTTGTGGCAGAAGTCTTTTTTTGTTTCTTGGCCACCCTTTTTCATTTTTGTGGCAAAGTGAAATATAATCCCCTAGCTCGACACGATAAATTCAATCTGAAAATGCAGTCCTGGATGTCTGCGTTATCACACTTTAAAATGTGATCACTTTGCCTATGCAGGACTGTTTCTAAAGTGCACGCAGGCAAGCCCAACGCACTCTCTTGCTCAAAACCTCACAATAACTTCCCTCTGCTGTCAAGGCAAAAGGAAACATTTCCAAATGCATGTTGGAACTTCCTGGTTAACGGTACAGCCTCTCTGCACTCTGTGAACCTGCAGCTCCGGTAAAACGGTAAGAGAACCAGTTGCAAGTATTTGAACACACCTTGAATGCCTTCAGGAGAAACCAAGTGGCAACTTCTGCTGAAACACAACTGGACACAATTCTTTTTCTTTCTTTTCTTGGGCTTAACCGTCCCTCTGTGTCCTGTTTAACTCTTTCTCCTCCATCAAGGTTGCATTTGGGTATCATCACTTCCAGGAAGTTGTCCACACTCTGCCCCATCCCCTGACACGTTACCCATCCCCCTCCTTTTTTTTAACAGTATCCCTTGAGAGGACTGCAGGTAATTTATGGATGATTAAAAATCAAGAGAGGGATCCTCTACTTTAATGAAATCATGATTTCACTCTGCATTCACCTTTCTAATACCAGCTCTGTTAGCAATAATAATAATTAAAAAATCGGAGGACTGTCAGTTTGAAGTTTTTTGACAAAACAACTGATTTTTAAGGATTTTTTGGACAAAACTATCATAAAAGCAGGCTTAAAAGAAAGAATATGTTGGAATAAAACAAAAAAATCTCTTAACAGAGCACACTTACATGAAAAGAGCCTAACTAGTGTTATAATACTCATGGGTTATATTAAGGAACAAAAGACATAGAAATCAAAACAACACTGCATCATTTTATACCTCTTACGAAGAATTCTAGGACTGTGCATCCTCCCACTGTTATTGGAGCTACAGTTAAGAGATCTCCTTGTGTTGCTAGAAACAATGGAAACCGGTAGAACCCTTTCAGGAAAAGAAAAAATGGTGGGTAAACCAGAGAACGGTCATATTGTGGGGCTCTGTAACATCTCTTTTAACATCTGCAAACAGATTTGCTGCTCAGCATCGTAAGAGATATTCCTCTGCTGTGCTCAGGATTCCTCCTCACGCTCACACTAGCTTCTCTAATCTTTGCTCCTTCCACAAGCCCCAGGTATTTCCCATTCCTGGGAGCTACGAGCACCCACTCTTCCTCCTACAGTCCCCAACACTCCCCCATATCCTTGGTCCCCAAAGAACATCCTGCCTTTTTTTTTTGAAGTTTTCTGATACAACACCCCCTAAGCCACAAGTATCTCAAGCCAGGGACTGCACCTTATTTAACTTTGTGTATCTAAGCCTTTAATAGAGGCTTAAAGACACAGGAAAACAAGTGGTACAGCAAAAACCACGAAGTGACTTTACCATCTGTAAGAAGGAAAACCTGTGGTCCTGAGATACTACTACACTATTTATTTAGTATTTTTCACGTACATTTTAATCAAAGTAATACACATACTAGTTATAGGCAAACAGAACTTCAGGCATTTAAGGTAAAAACAAAAACCAAACAACAGTTTTCACATCATCTTCTTTACTCCTAAGAGCAATCACTTTCATTTCATAGCACTACTTCCTCCAGTATCTCCACGTTCCTAAATAACAGACTTAGGCTCTATTTCTTGATTTATCACCGTTAGATATTCTCTGTTGGGAGTTCTGCTTTGGAAGATGAGAAATAAGCATGCTTCCAGAAAGTGTGCTCCCCTTCCCTTGCTCTGTATTATGTAAACATGCATGTGTAGATGTATATGTGTTTATGTGTGTATCATAGTTATATCACACTTATACATCAGGATTTACTTTACTATAGCTATATTTGCTCAATTGCTTACTTTGTTTTTCTTGGAGTTAATAATGGCTTTTTTTTTCATTTGCTTAGTTTCTATATGCTATGCTAAGTCACTTCAGTTGTGTCCGACTCTGTGCAACCCCATAGACAGCAGCCCACCAGGCTTCCCCGTCCCTGGGATTCTCCAGGCAAGAACACTGGAGTGGGTTGCCATTTCCTTCTCCAATGCATGAAAGTGAAAAATGAAAGTGAAGTCGCTCAGCGACCCCATGGACTACAGCCTTCCAGGCTCCTCCATCCATGGGATTTTCCAGGCAAGAGTACTGGAGTGGGGTGCCATTGCCTTCTCCTAGTTTCTATATACCTACCCCTAATTCTTTCGAAACTCAACAAGAAAAAAATAAATCATACCATCCCCCAAAAAACAAAAACAAACAAAAACCCCCTTCTTCTCATATGTTTCTCACGTGGTCAAAAGCCACAAGTGCCCTATCGATTCCACTTCTCTTTCCTGGACACCTCCCTCCTAGAGCTCTCCATCTTCACACTCCATTCCAACCCTGCTGATCTCTAGGGCTACTGCTGAGGCATCTTCAGAAACGTATCATCACCATCATTATCTTGACAGTTCCTTCTCTCCTCTCTTGGGATGAATTCCATGCTTCCCAGATCTCATTACCTTCCTCATTTTTAGTCTACTCACTCATTTTGATGGACCCCTATCCTCATTCAGCAACTGCCTAAGAAGTACTTAGGTGTTAGGAGTTTTGTGTCCTGGCATGTCCAGCCTTAATATGACTGGTGGTTTGGTAGTCATGTATAGATCTGAGAGTTGTACCATCAAGAAGGCTGAGCACTGAAGAACTGATGTTTTCGAACTGTCGTGTTGGAGAAGACTCTTGAGAGTCCCTTGGACTGCAAGGAGTTCAAATCAGTCAATCCTAGAGGAAATCAACCCTGAATATTCATTGGAAGGACTGATGCTGAAGCTCCAATACTCTGGCCACCTGATGCAAAGTGCTGACTCACTGCAAAGGACCCTGATGCTTGGAAAGATTGAGGGCAAGAGGAGAAGCGGGTGACAGAGGATGAGATGGTTGGATGGCCTCACCAACTCCACAGACATGAGTCTGAGCAAACTCCAGGAGATAGTGAAGGACAGGGAAGCCTGGCATGGTGCAGTCCACAGGGTTGCAAAGAGTCAGACACAACTTATCAACTAAGCAACAACAAAATTCTAGACAGTAAAACATTTACCATTAGAATTTTTAAGGTATTATTTCATTATCTTCCAGCTTCAACTGTTGGAATTGAAAGGTCCAACGATATTCCGATTCCTGATCTTTTCTACAATTTCTTTTCCAGTAATTTCTTAGGATCATTTTTTCAATACTGGAGTGGCCTTGGAAAGCAAGTCTTTTCATAGTCCTTGTACTGGATATCCAATAGGCCTTTTCAGTATTAAAACACATCTCTTTCAGTTAAGCGAAATGTTACTTCATTATTTGATTTGTAATAATTTCTTTTCTTTTTTGCTTTCATTTTGTAAATGTTCTACTTAAAGCATACTGTACTTTCTCAACAGTTTATCTTTTGTCTCACACTGTGCCCCGTTTCTTTCCATTTAGGTACTTTGGTAAGTTTTGAACTTCATTTTCCAACAAGACTATTTAACTTTTCATATTGATTCTTGGACTCAAATTTGAAAAAATTTTGTGTCCTCTGTTTCTTCTGTTCAAAAAAAAATTTTTTGTTGTTTAATGACTATGATCCGTTGTCTTACCCCTGCTAACATTAGACTAATTTTAAAGCGTTCTTTTCATATTCATTGTCTGTATTTCCCCAGTTTCCTTTTCTTCTGTTTGTTGTGAGCTCTGTCCTCACGTGGAAGGCTTTGTCTCCCGTCTGCTATCACTGGCTATCCTCTTACACTTACTGTCTGTGTGAGGGCAGGGCCTGGTGACGACTAAGTAGACTTTCCTAGAGCGGACTGGATGGGGACCCAGGTTTACCTGGGGAAACTGGACTTAGGGGAACTAGGGGAACTATAATTATGACTGCCTAGCATCTGAGTCAGAGAAGGCAATGGCACACCACTCCAGTACTCTCGCCTGGAAAATCCCATGGGCAAGAGCCTGGTAGGCTGCAGTCCATGGGGTCGCTAAGAGTCAGATGCGACTGAGCTACTTCACTTTCACTTTTCACTTTCATGCACTGGAGAAGGAAATGGCAACCCACTCCAGTGTTCTTGCCTGGAGAATCCCAGGGATGGGGGAGCCTGGTGGGCTGCCGTCTATGGTGTCGCACAGAGTCGGACACGACTGAAGTGACTTAGCAAGCAGCAGCAGCATCTGAGTAATCTTTTCCTATATCCAGGGAAATTCCTTGCCTCATGCCGAGTCTGCCTTTCACAACAGAAGCTCAGAAGTGCCATACTGCAATTAATCAAGTCATTCTTACAGACAGGGTACAGACATACCCTGCCTCTCGGCCAATGAGATATGCACACCCTGGACTCTGAATTGAAACGCAGTGTCTGCAGAGAGCAGGAGGCTGTGACTCTATTTACATGAAAGCTGGTGGCGTCAGTGGCAGCCACAGTGCACTGGCACCCTCACGAAGGTGCTGGCGGTGATGACGCAAAGCTGGACGTGCCGTTCTCAGGGGCAGCACCACTCCGCTTTCTAGAGCGATCTGAGTATCGTCTTGGCCACTTGGCTTCCCTTGTGCTTACCCATTTCCCAAACCTAGGCATACAACCTTCCAAGTGATTCAGCAAGTTACTAAATACTATTTCCAGAAATTCCTTTTCTACTGAAATCAGACAGACGGTTTTCCCCCTATACTGGGGGGACCCAAAAATGCCACTACTTAGGAGTCATTTTTAGAATGCGCTTCACTCTCTCATAGAAGAATGGTTCCATTTTCCGCCTGGCTTCCAGCATTCTGGGAACCAAGCTCAGCCAAAAAGTTTCAAATAATTTCTCCTTGTTTCCAAAGCCTTTACAATTACAACAGCTTATGGAAGGGACCTGACTACATATCTACAACCAGCTCCACCTCCAAGTGCAATCTTACCAGCTATTTGGAGTCTCTAACCCTGGGACTGTAAAGGGTTCAATTTTTGTAGAATTCCTCTGGAAAGGTCTTCACATGCAGCTCTCGCCACGTTACTCAGTTTCAATACATCTCTCTCTCTGCTGACCAAAACAATGTTGATAATGCTAATCGGCTCCTATTTCTGCTGCTCCCGTTTGACCTTGGATGTTTGTATCTTTTTCTGTTCTTTCAGTAACACTGGCGGAGGGTTTGGGAAATGTTTCATAATTGAAAGTTTCCAGTTCAGACTAATAGCATTGCAGCCCCCAGTTAAATACATGCTGCAGTTAGATTCTTCCCCTCCCAAAGGGAAAGGAGTACTGCTCATCCGGATTTAACAAAAGTTAAGATTCTGCCAAATTTGCTTCATCTTACAAAGAAATAAGATGTTCTATAAATGTAGCTAAAATATCAACTTTCAATCCCATTCTCCTCTCAGTCTCTCCAGGGAAACTTCTCTCCAAAAGATGTGAGGCACCCTTCCCTCAAGTATTTGTATATTTATGAAATCTAAGCAGATGATATCATTGGGAACATATCCTTTCACAACTTTGATTTTTTCAAACAAAATAGTCTTCCAGATTTATTCATCATGGTGCTACAAAAAAATATAGATCCTTTATAACAACTTTCGTACGCTTTACATTCTGTGTACATACTTGGGTTTGTTGACTGAAATCTAGGTTACTTTCAGATTTTTCCTGTTACAAAGGCCATTCCTTTCACATCTTCTTTGTGAACATGGGTTAAAGGCTCTCTAGAGAACTCTAGAATGGGAACTGCTGAAACCTTAAGTTGTAGTGGTTTTTCAACTTTATTGGATACTATCAAACTGCTCTCCAAAGTGGCTGTAACAATTTTACAATCCAAGAGTCACACATAAAACATTTGCTGCCACATTTTCACCTTTAAATTATCAGTATGATCACATACAGTGTTATCATGTTGTTCCTCTTCACTGGCATTTCCCTGATCACTATTAGGAATTTAAATTCATGCTGGAGGGCTTCCCTGGCGGCTCAGTAAAGAATACTCCTATCAGTGCAGGAGACATGGGTTTGATCCCTGGCCTGGGAAAATCCCACATGCCCAACTGTTGAGCCTGTGCTCTGGAGCCCGGGAACCGCAACTGCTGAGTCCATGTCCCTCGACCGCTGAGGCCCATGGGCCCTAGAGCCTCTGCAAAGGGAGAAGCCACCACAATGAGAAGCCTGCACGCTATGACTGGACAATGGCCCCTGCTCTGCAAAACGAAAGAAAAGCCTGCAACGCAACAAAGACCCAGCACAGCCATAAATAAATAAATACAACCTAAATAAATAAATTCATATTGGTCTTACTTATTTATGTTTTGCCCATTTTTCTGCTAGATCTCTGTCTTGTTACTGATTTGTAGGATTTCATTATATACTATCCTTGAGTAGGAAATGGCGATCCACTCCAGTATTCTTGCCTGGGAAACCCCATAGACAGAGGAGCCTGACGGGCTATATAGTCCATGGGGTTGAGAAGAGTCAGACATAACTACACACACACGCATGCACACATTACATACTATGGATATTAATCCTTCATGAGACATACATGTCTGAAAGCATTCTCATTCTAAAGCTTGTCTTTTACCTTTGTTTAAGGTATACTTTCTTGTGTTTGTGTGTGCACGTGTGCGAGTACGCACGCACGTTCAATTGCTCAGTCACGTCTGACTCTGCGACTCTATGGACTGTAGCCCGCCAGGTTCCTCTGTCCATGGGATTCTCCAGGCAAGAATGCTGGAGTGGGTTGCCATTTCTTTCTTCACTGGATCTTCCTGACCCAGGGATGGAACCCACATCTCCTGTATCTCCCTTACATCGGCAAGTGGATTCTTTACTGCTTACCCACCCAGGAAGCCATACTCTTTTATACATGGATTTAAATGTTTTAACATGAAGGTCTCTGTTTTTAAAAGAAGTATTTACTTTTACTTGCAGGGTGATTGCTTTACAGTATTGTGTTGGTTTCTGCCATACATCAACGTGAATCAGCCATAGGTATACATACGTACCTTCCCTCTTGAACCTCCCTCCCACCTCCCGTCCCACCCGTCTAGGTTGTCGCGGAACGTTGGCTTTGAGCTCCCTGCGTCATTCAGCAAATTCCCACTGGTTGTCTAATTTTAATATGGTAATGTATATGCTTCACTGCTCCTCTTTCAATTCATCCCACCTTCTCCAGCCCCCACTGTGTCCCTAAGTCTGTTCTCTATGTCTCCATTGCTGCTGTGCAGAGGTTCATCAGGACTAGAAAGACAGAAAGGTCTCTTTGTAAACTCTCTTTTCTGTTTGAATGGTCTATTCTCTATCTGTATGCCAATTCACTACCAATTCAAATATTAGCATTATAATAAACCCTATTGACCCCGTTAATTCTACTCCGTCAACTAATTCTGTCATGTTTCACGGCAAACTCTCTTGGTTTCACTGCTTTGTTCTATTTTGAACTGCATCAAATTCATAAAGTAATTTAGGGAACTTTAAATTCTTTATAGTATTGAGTTTTCTCATTCAGTAATATATATAGTGCCTCTTTATTCAGATCTTCTTTAAAATCTATTAATCCATAAAGTCATTGCATATCTTTTGTTACAATTATTTGCAGTACATTTCAATATTTTATTATTCTGACCAGGATCATGCATGTAATCACTTTATCTAATATATTGTTACTAGTGTATTAAAAAGCCATAGATTTTTAATTTATTTCATATCCAGTAATCTTACTGAACCCTTATTAGCATTAATATAAGTTCAATGATTCTAATTTTTTTAGTTACACAATCATATCATTGGCAAAATAACTTTTCCCTTTTTTTTCCTTATTGAGTTGGCTGGTAGTTAATACAGCTTAAATTGAAGATGTAACAAGTTCACTTTTTGAAGGCTATATTCTACTTTGCAAAAGGATAAGGACTTGGAATAATAGAAATGTAGTTGAGTTTTTGGAAGGAAGGTTTTTCTCCTTTATAAATATGTTTCATAGTAATTTTCAAAAAAACACATACGATTTTGGAAGTAATATGCAAGAAAATATACACACTCTATAATTTTTATTAAAAGTAGTGACAGATTAGTTGGAAAATCATGAAAATATGCCAGAATATTTAAAGGAGGAATAAATCTTACCATATGTGGTAATTTATTTAGGCAATGATGGCTTAGTAGTAAAGAATCTGCCTGCCAAGCAGGAAGACTTGGGTTCGATCCCTGGGTTGGGCAGATTTCCTGGAGAATGAAATGGCAACCCACTCCACTGTTCTTGCCTGGGAAATCCCATGGACAGAGGAGCTTCATGGGCTACAGTCCATGGGGTCGCAAAAGAGTCAGATAGCAATTAAACCACAACCTAGAGGGCTCTACCCACCGCATCCCCCCAGTCCGCCACATTCACTAAAATAAATGGCGAGAAGTCTCTTTAGGGTGTTCTTATCCTCCCTGTGGCGTGATTTTAGTAGGAAAAAAAGATGGATTTTATTTTCAAGAGCATTTTTAAAATGCTGTTAATTTGGATCTGGTTACCAAATAAATGAACGATGGAACCTTCATAGACCATAAAACCATAAGGCAGGCCTACCTACCCACTGTCTTCCCAAAACTGTACTCAGGGATCTTTCTACCTAAGAGCACACAAAGAAAATGACTTCAGAAAGTCTCCTTTAAGACTAGGTCTCCAATATCTAGTGAATTAGTAAGAGAATAGACAAAAATAACATCCTGATCCAACTGAGAAAGTTGTGTGGTACAACTGAAACGAAGACTGAGAAATAAAATGAAACCAAAACTGTCAAAGAAATAAAAATGAAAAGACAGTAGGGTTACTGTGAAAGTGAAAGACGCCAGGATAAAAAATGAAAATGTTCAAATAGAAACTCCAAAAGAGAAAATACGAACAAGTAGCAAAGAGTCAATGTTCTCCAAGAGACAGCCCATTTCTCCACATTCTGTTCAACAACTTTTCCTTTTTACAAACTTGCTACTGTGAAATCTAAATACTCTTTCTAAACAGTGAGAGACAGGGGGCATGATTGGGGATGAAAGGAAAACAACAAAAATGGTGCCTTTAACTGAAGAACTAAAGCAGAGAAAAGTAGGGATAAAAACCTGTGAAGGTTAACTAGGACTTATTTTAGAGTTAAACGACTACATTGAGTGGAGAAAGGGGTGAGGAAGAGAACAGGGAAACTAAAGACAAGAACTGATGACACCAAGGAAGACGAAGAAATACTGCTCATATTTCTATGCAGAGTATGTGCTGGAACAAAGCAGGCCTTTGTATTTTTAAAAAAGACTCAAAAATTAAATCATTTATTCACATGAAACCACAGAAAAGTGGGTCTGGAGTGTAGAAAAGAAAAAAGTGCAAAGACACTGTAAGTTATAAAAGAAAATAGTATTAAGGAAGAAGGGAAGAAAAGAGTACATAGACAGCAATATTTATTGAGCACTGACTGTATGTCAGAGACTAAAAATCATGGTGCATTGTAAGAAGAAAGTAACTAGCAACATACAGAGGCAGTAAAACTACAGAGGACAAGTACCTAAGATTTGCTGTGGAGTTAGGGAAGGCTTCACCAAGAAAACAGATGAGCTGAACCTGGAAGTAAAATAGGATGGAACTGGATGCAGAGCTTGGAAAGGGTAGTTGAGTGGAAAAGGAGCACGCGCTACTGCAGAGAGGACTGAACGAAAACACACGGCAACTGGGCTTCCCTGGTGGCTCAGCAGTAAAGAAAACGCCTGCCAACGCAGGAGACGTGGGTTCGATCCTTGGTCTGAGAAGATCCCACATGCCGTGGACCAGCTGAGCCTGAGCGCCGCAACTACAGAGCCCAGGTGCTACAGCCACTAAAGCCTGCACACCTGAGAGCCTGTGCTCCGCAGCAAGAGCAGCCGCTGCAACGAGCCATGCACCGCAACAACAAGTAGCCCCCACTGGGCTGCAATGTAAAAAAGCCTGTGTGTAGCAACAAAGACCCTGTGCAGCCAAAAAAATAAATCTTTTTAAAAATTCTAAAAAAACCCCAACACACTGCACTACGAAGCATACAGAATCGTAACAATGGGATTAAGAAATGTGGATCCAAGGTCAAGAGAAATAGTTTAATCCTGCAATTGTACTCTGAATCATATAAAGATACAAAAGGAAACAAATCATGACCAATGTGTCAGGGAGAGCTGATTATAATTCTTAAGGAGTCATAGCTTCAAAACCATCATACAGGTTCTCAGATTTAGAAAAAAGAAAACTTAGTGATACGTTTGGAAGGAAGCAAAGGTGAATTATCTCACTTTATTGAAAGAACCTCATTTGGTAATACAACAAAAATCCCCAGAATCCAACATGTTACTCTGAAGACGTATACATCAAAAGAAGACAGAAAAAAAAAATTTAAAGGAGATATTAACAAAAAACTATTAAAAAAAAAACAGAGGAAGCAATATTATTGGGTATCATGATTAAAAGAAAACATATCAAGCTAGGTGCTCTGGGAAAAGAAAATATCTATAGAGAATTCCCTGGTGGTCCAGTGGTTAAGACTCCATGTTTTTTCACCACCAAGGGTGTGAGTTGAATCCCTGGTTGAAAGTGAAAGTGTTAGTTGCTCAGTGGTGTCTAACTCTTTGCAACCCCATGAATTATCCTGTTCATGGAATTCTCCAGGCGAGAATACTGGAGTGTGTAGCCATTCTCTTCTCCAAGGGATCTTCCTGACCCAGGGATCAAACCCAGGTCTCCTGCATTAGGGAACTAAGATTCCTCAAGTCACGCAGGGAGCTCAGAAGGAAAGAAAGAAATATCTGTAATAAAATGACATTTTACATCATGTACTAACAAATGGGGCTTCCCTGTTGGCTCAGGGGTAAACAACCTGCCTGTCAAGGTAGGAGACACAGGTTCAATCCCCTGGTCCGGGAAGATGCCACATCCTGAGAAGCAATTAAGCACATGCATGACCACTCCTAAACCTGTACTCTAGAGCCTGGGAGCCTGAACTACTGAGCCCATGTGACGCAACGACTGAAGCCCCTGCACCCAGAGCCTGTGCTCTGCGATAAGAGAAGATACCGCAATGAGGCGCCCATGCACTGCAGTGAAGAGCAGTCCTGGCTCGCCACAACTCGAGAAAGCAGGAGCAAAGACCCAGACCAACAGGTAAATAAATAAAACTTTAAAAAACAAAGTATCATTCAATTTATATAAAAAAGCACTAACACATGAAATCAAACTAAGATATAGGAGAAATCAGCTGAAAATAATCACATCTAGTTATTAGTGAGACAAATATTAATAGCACATCTACTCTATACCAGGTATTATTCTTCACACCCAAGCTCTGAAAAAAAGTAACAAAATTCTCTGCCTTTCTTGAAGTTACATTCTAGGGACAAAGATCAACAGCAAACCAACAAATTTACTTATTTTTGACATGCTGAAAAGTGCTGTAAAGAATAATGAAGCAGGAAAGGGACAAATGCTGGGAGTCTCAGTTTTAAAAATATCAGGAAAGATATGAATTAAGAAGTCAACATACCTGCCTTAGCATAATGAGGAAAAGGAGCAGGGCAGTCACACAATGTCATACAGACCCAGTGCACACACACAGTAACCAGAGAAGAAAACAAAGGATGAAATTAAACAATTAAAACTTATACTGACCTCTACACTCTAAAAATGGGACTAACTGGCTAGTCAATTTTCTATGGTATGTGTACAAAAACTGAGCAAACATGAAGGTTTTTTATTTAAAAAACCTAAAATGTATTTTATAACTATAGTCTATATTCTTAGACCACAGTTTAAACTTTAGGAGTGTTCAATAAAAACAAAACAACTACATCTAAGAGCATATTGAAACACAACATATTGAAATCATGTACAATGCTGAAAAATGAAAAGCAAAATTTCTAACCTGTTGAGTTAAGCCAAAATCACAAACTGAGATAAATGTATAGTTTTTAGTATAATCTACCTTGGAAGGAAAGTTATGACCAACCTAGACAGCATGTTCAAAAGCAGAGACATTACTTTGCCAACAAGGGTTCATCTAGTCAAGGCTATGGTTTTTCCTGTGGTCATGTACGGATGTGAGAGTTGGACTGTGAAGAAGGCTGAGTGCCGAAGAATTGATGCTTTTGAACTGTGGTGTTGGAGAAGACTCTTGAGAGTCCCTTGGACTGCAAGGAGATCCAACCAGTCCATTCTCAAGGAGATCAGCCCTGGGATTTCTTTGGAAGGAATGATGCTAAAGCTGAAACTCCAGTATTTTGGCCACCTCATGCGAAGAGTTGACTCACTGGAAAAGACTCTGATGCTGGGAGGGATTGGGGGCAGGAGGAGAAGGGGACGACAGAGGATGAGATGGCTGGATGGCATCACTGACTCGATGGACGTGAGTCTCAGTGAACTCTGGGAGTTGGTGATGGACAAGGAGGCCTGGTGTGCTGCGATTCATGGGGTCGCAAAGAGTCGAACATGACTGAGCGACTGATCTGATCTGATAAACTGAGAAATCAACTCAAAAGCTCAGAAAAGTACAGGAAAATGTTAATAAAGAAAAAAGTAAAATTTAATAAATTACAAACATACTGCTAATAATAAAATAAGTAAAGGTATCTCAAACATTATTCTTTGATAAAGACGGTAAAATCTTCATATCCCTAGAAATCACATTGGCAGATATGAGGAAAAAATTGGACATTAAATATATATATCAGTGAAGATTTATAAAAATCTTCAAATGAAAGATAAACAATGACATAGATGATTTCCTATTAAAAACACAATAGCCTAAGCAGAATAAAAAATAGCTAATAAAGAAACAAAAAAATTATCAATAAAATACACCCCAAATACAGGAGACACAGGGATTGCTGGTAATTCTGTCCATTTTAAAGAAATTTTAATTTCTTAATTAAATTAAGAAATCATGTGTTCCACTTGAATATGAAAAAATAAGCAAAATAAAACATGACATAAAAACCAGCTGGTTATCTAACCCCCAATTAAGTAGTGTTAGTCACTCAGTTCAGTTCAGTCGCTCATTCGTGTCCGACTCTTTGCAACCCCATGAATCGCAGCACACCAGGCCTCCCTGTCCATCACCAATTCCCGGAGTTTACCCAGACTCACGTCCATCGAGTCAGTGTTTGCAACCCCATGGACTATAGCCCAACAGGGATTTCCCAGGCAAGAATGGAGCAGGTTGCCATTTCCTTCTCTGAGGGATCTTCCCAACCCAGGATCAAACGCAGGTCTCCTGCACTGCAAGCAGATTCTTTGCCTTCTGAGCCACCTGGAAGCTGAACTAACCCAATTACCCCTCAGCTGAACAGTGTTTCACTCTCAACATTCTTTAAAGAAAACTTAACTGTTATAACTTACACATTGAGAAATTACTATTTCTCAAGTACTATAATAACTTACATTTTATCAACATACACAAGTGAAATTTGGGGTGGTACAACTAAATCTGTTAGTATTCCACATAATAACTGAAACAAGAACAAACATATAAGATTACTAAACAGACACAAAGCAGGCATTTAAAATTCTATACAAATTTCTGTTTTTGGTACATATTTTAAAGAATCAAAAAGAAAATCAATTGACTATTAAAGATTAGATAATTCTCTACAACTTAAAATGACACAAATATTAGGGGAAAAATGAGACAAAGGACAATTATTTTTCTGATATCATGGACATGATAGCTGTTATATTGATTATTGTATCCCCAGGGTCTACTACATTATCAGGCACACAAAGAAACAAAATTACTTAATCATGTCTGACTCTTTGGAACCCCATGGGCTGTAGCCCGCCAGGCTCCTCTGTCCATGGGGATTCTCCAGGCAAGAATACTGGAGTGGGTTGCCATGCCCTCCTCCAGAGGATCTTCCCAACCCAGAGATTAAACCCAGATCTCCCACATTGGAGGCAGATTCCTTACCATTTGAGCCACCAGAGAAACCCAAGAACACTGGAGTGGGTAGCCTATCCCTTCTCCAGGGGAACTTCCCGATCCAGAAATCGAACCAGAGTCTCCTATATTGCAGATGGATTCTTTGCTAGCTGAGCGGAATACTATGCGTTAGGGATAAAGTATATAATTACTTACAAAAAGAGCTTACACAAAATTGTTCAAAAAATGTTAATAAACTTTTTTGTGAAGTGACAACTATGGCTAACAAATGTTAGTGAAAATTTATCATTTCACAATGTGCAAAACATATTTTCTCATTTAGAAAAGTAACTGGAAAAAAACAGGAAGAGCTGGCTCATAAGAGAAAGAAAATATGGTAGAAAATTTCACCTTACTATCATAAAAATGAAATATCAATTCTTCACTACAGTGCCACTGGGATATAACTAGCTAACTGCTTCAAAAGCCATTAAAATATGGGGGTTCTACAGACTTATGAACACAGCTGAGCAGGGAGAAGGAGAGGGTGGGAGGGGCGGAGAGAGTAACATGGAAACAGACATTACCATAGGTAAAATAAATTGCCAAAGGGAATTTGCTGTATGACTCAGGAAACTCAAACTGTGGCTCGGTAACAGCCTAGAGGCTTTGGGGAGGTGGGAACCTAGGGGTGGGATGGGGAGGGAAATAGGCAGGAACATGGGTAAACCTATGGTTGATTCATGTTGATATTTTGAAGTGTGGTGTTGGAGAAGACTCTTGAGAGTCCCTTGGACTGCAAGGAGATCCAACCAGTCCATTCTCAAGGAGATCAGCCCTGGGATTTCTTTGGAAGGAATGATGCTGAAGCTGAAACTCCAGTACTTTGGCCACCTCATGCGAAGAGTTGACTCATTGGAAAAGACTCTGATGCTGGGAGGGATTGGGGGCAGAAGGAGAAGGGGACGACAGAGGATGAGATGGCTGGATGGCATCACTGACTCAATAGACATAAGTTTGAGTGAACTCCGGGAGTTGTTGATGGACAGGGAGGCCTGGCGTGCTGCAATTCATGGGGTCGCAAAGAGTCAGACACGACTGAGCGACTGAACTGAATTGAATGCAATACTGTGGGCCTTCTCTAGTGCCTCAGACGGTAAAGCGTCTGCTCACAATGCGGGAGACCTGTGTTTGATCCCTGGGTTGGGAAGATCCCCTGGAGGAGGAAATGGCAACCCATTCCAGTACTCTTGCCTGGAAAATCCCATGGATGGAGGAGCTTGGTAGGCTACTGTCCACGGGGTCGCAAAGAGTCGGACACAACTGAGCGACTTCACTTCAATGCAATACTGTAAAGCAATTATCCTTCAATTAAAAATAAATTTAAAAAATAAAAAAGTGAGAATTCTTTAAAAAAACACAACCACATTAAAATTAACCAATACAAATAAAGATGTAAATTACAGCATTTTTAATAGCAACACAAAATGGAAGTAAACCAAATGTACAACTGGAAAATGGTTAAGCAAATTAAGACATCAAAGCAATTTTTTAAAACAGCATAAAACTTCATGAGAAATATTTTATAATATAATGTTAAGCTTCAGATGGTCTTATTTACAAAGCAGAAATAGAGACACACACATAGAGATGTATAGATGCCTGGGCTTTCCAGGTGGCTTGGTGGGTAAAGAATCCACATGAAGTGCAGGAGACGCAGGTTCAATCCCTGGGTCGGGAAGATCCCCTGGAGGAGGGCATGGCAACCCACTCCAGTATTCTTGCCTGGGGAATCCCACGGACAGAGGAGCCTGCTGGGCTACAGTCCATGGGGTCGCAAAGAGTCAGACACGACTGAAGCAACTGGGCACACACACAGACATTCACCAAGGCGGGCAGTGGAGGGTGGGATGAATTGGGAGATTGGGATTGACATATATGCACTATTGATAGTATGTATAAAATAGATAACTAATGGGAACCTACTGTATAGCACAGGGAACTCTACTCAATGCTCTGTGGTGACCTAAATAGGAAGGAAATACAAAACAGAGGGGATATATATACACACATGGCTGATTCACTTTGCTATACTGTAGAAACTAACAACACTGTAAAGCAACTTTACTCCAATAAAAGCTTTAAAAAAATAAAAAATTTTAAAATAAATAAAAAAGAATATTTATCCATATATATGATCACTGTCCATGCATTTTGAAGAAGAATCACCTTCAAGGTGCTTTACTCATAAATAAAATTAATCTTTTAGATGGCTACTGAAAAGAAATCCAAAAGTAAAAATTCTTCAAAAAAATTCCAAAATTCAATTTTAGAGTATTATGACTAAGCTCCCAATTTTCTCATCATAATATTAAGGAAGACACTACTCATTCACAAACATGATGGACTCTAACTAAATAAGAATATTTGAAATACATTTTTGAAAAAAACCTCATTTATTACAGGAAATTTGAGGGGTTGAGGAAACTGACAATGCATAGGGCTTCTAAATTCACCTGGTACATACTGTGCTCATTTCAGCAGCTGTGGCAGACACTAGCCATTATCGACCCCATATTCATCCTCCCAGTTCTTCCCAAACTGGAGATTCTCCATTTGTTCCGGTAGTCATGGAGCACCCTGGCAGGGATCCTCTCCACTACCCCAGGGAAGAAATCAGGAATTCTCCACAGCACTTGAGGACACTCAGGTGCCTTGGCCAGTGACTGGTCTAGGGCCAACTATCTAATGTAGTTCTGACTAATGAGAAGGAAGCAGATGTTTGTAACATGCAACTTCTCAGGTCACTTTAGCTCTCTTGATAAAAAGTAAACGACTGGGTTAGCAAGCCCTTAGGCCTGCCAGCTTCTGCTTCCAGCTTCTTCCTCCTGGTGTACAGGAGGCCTGGAAGAGTAATGGCACATTACTCTACTGAAGCCAGCTTGAGGGAAGACACTAAGGGAATGAAGGGCCAAGATCCAGGTCCCCTGTGGCATCCTTGAGCCGCACACGCACCAGCCCTGCAGTGCTGACTTCTGGGGCTGTTTCTCTCCATCTGCTTAAGTCACTAGACTAGATTTCTAATGTCTGTGGCTGACATTCAATAGCATAGCAAATAAATCTGACTAGGCAAACGAGATTTTTATTTATTATTTTTGGATGTGCCGGGTCTTTGCTGCTGTGTGGGCTTTTCTCCAGGTGCGGCAAGCGGGGGCTCTTCTCTATTTGCAGCGTAGGGGCGTCTCCTGTTGGGGAGCACAGGCTCTAGGGCGTGCAGGCTTCAGTAGCTGCAGTGCGTGGGCTCAGGAGTTGCGGTTCCTGAACTCCAGAGCACAGGCTAAACAGCTGTGGTGCACGGGCTTATTTGGTCCGTGGTTTGTGGACTCCTCCCAAATTAGGGATCAAACCTGTGTCTCCTGCATTGGTATGAGGATTCTTTATCACTGAGCCAGCAGGGAAGCCCCGGTTAATGCAACTGTTATTCACAAATACTTGCTATTTAACTTTTTACCAAAAGCAGACAACATTTTAATCAAAGATATTTAAACAAGAGGTTGTAGGAAGAACAAAGTGCTGAAGAAACAAATGAATACATAAATGGTAGATGACAAGATGTTTAAGATGCATCTCTAAATTTAGTTCCTACAGAAATCAGAGTCCACTAAAAATTATTTTAAAATCTTCACATGAAGAATCAATTTTGGGTGTTAAAGAAGAACTCTTATTCTTTCAGCCCATATTTTAATGAGTATTCAAGGAAAAGTTGTCCACATCAAATCTGGCTCAGGAAAATGAAGTGAATCTTCACACAAAAAACAAATTTACAAGTTTTACATGGTTTTCCCACTTCAGTGGGAGTTGGCGTCTCTTTTCTCAACAGTTAAGAAACTTGCTTTTGGAAATTTCAAATTTTAATTTTACATTTGTTAGGGGGAAAATGCAGAAAACTCTGTTTTGTTTTTAAAGACAGATCAAAGTACTCTAGAGATGAATCAGCAACTAGGTCCAAATCCTTTGGTTTAAAAAAAAAGAAAGAAAATTTTCTCTTTATTACTCTATATTTACCTGTCAGGTAAACTAAGCTCACAATATTTTACATTGATATTTCTGTAAGATCATTACTGCCCTAAATTATAAAAACCTTGAATCTTTTTGATGGTCTAACACAATCTTGGTGTAAAATTTTTCATGGGGAGTCCTTCGCCACTGGGGGGTGGGGAAGAGACTATAAACAGTGTATATTATTAAGAAAAACTATAAAAATTTTTTTTGTCATACTGTGACTCTCTCTACAGAAAGTAAAGCTGCAGTTAAGATTAAATAGAAAATGAAAATATTTATGTCTGCTGCTAGTTTGCATACATACAAAATGCTTTAGGGACTTCCTTGGCAGGCTAGTGGTTAAGACTTTGCCTTCAAATGCAGGAGGTGCAGGTTCAACCCCTGGTCGGGGAGCTAAAATCCTACATGTCTCACACCCAGAAAAACAGAACATAAAAAAACAACAGGACCAATATTGTAACAAATTCAATAAAGACTTTTAAAATGTGGACTCTGGTCCACATCCAAAAAAAAAATCTCCCCCCAAAAATGATTCAGAAAATTCAGAAAGGTGACTTAGCTTATTTGAATCCACAAACTAAACCTTCAAAAGCAAATCACCTCCAAGTATGTGCAAGCTAGTCCCACGGCATCCATGGCTTTCACCAGCCGTCCACATCGCTTCTGATTACAGTTGGTACAGACTTCTACCTCCAAACATGTTGGAGCTCCCCACATGTCTGCTTGGGCAGTTTTCTGCAGTCCTGTAATAATCTAGTGCTCATAACATCTCCAGGAAATAACGAGAAAGGTAAAAATCGGGTTCATCTTTAGAAAAGCAAGGCTCTCTGTATGGTTATAAGAACAGTGAGTATCTGGGACGATGCCTGGTACAGCGCGGGCACTCGAGCAGAAGCACTGCTTTCTCCTCTCTTTCTTAGACTATGCCCCGATACGCACTCAACAAACATCTATTACTCAAAAAATAATGGACGACTGTTCTACACGTTGGAGTTACTGCCCTAAAAATGTTTGCATTTAGTGGGAGAGGAAATGGACAAATATGATGTAAAAGCAACATACAGTACCCAGGCTTTGCATTCAATGAAATATGTTTGAACCTATTCCACCTGGAATGCCATCAAGAGTATTAGTTCTAAAAGTGGGGTTTTGAAAAAACAAAACAAAACCAAAAAAGTGGGGTTTTGGTTTAAAAATCATGTAAGACAATTTATTTATGTATCACAAACCAGCACTTTTAAGAACTACCTATGATGCAGTTTAGCAGTATTCATTTTCCAGCAAGTTGGAAGTATTTTCCTTTCAACTGAGTTACATATTTTAAAATAACAACTTGTACAAATTAGAAAATTGGTAGTTATCATCATAAAATAAGCCAGAAATAATATTTTACATTCTTTTTGGCAGTCAATTCTAGCCTAACATTACAATCCATAGTATTTCTAGCATGCAAAAGTGAGTGAGGTAGCTTTCTTTATATCTGTTACAACCTAGAAAAAGTCGGTTTTCATTTCTGGGCCTCTTAAAAACACAGTATGATCTTGACTAAGAGTCTTATGACTTTGGTTTAAATTTTACTTTGTTCACTTCCATCCTTTATATTCAACAAAGTACTTTCACAAGGACCCAAGATTAACAGAACCATAGTCCAATGAGTCACACAGCTCCACCAGTACCAAGAGTCAGAGAAAAGTCAGAGAATAAACAGGGTAAGCAGCCCCTCCATGCAGAGAAGTACAGAGCACAACCTGCAGCAGCCGCCTTTGGCAGCAAAGTCCTGCTGGCTCGTCAGTAACAGACTTTTTCTTACGGAATTAATGAGTGCAAAGAACTTAGCCAAAAAGTTAATCAAATGTCAAGAGGAAAATATGATACATAAACGGAGAAAGATTTTCCATGTGCAAAAGCAATGAAAAACTATAAAAGAGAAAGCTGATAGATTTGCTTACATGAAAGTTTAAAATACTGATATATTAAAAGGCAAACCAAAAACCAGTAAGGAAACTACAACAGAGGTTTAATGCACTGAATATACATAATAAGTATACACATAATACTCTGTAAAATACTGAATTTACAGAGTCCCTGTCAATCAAGATGAAACACTAAGCTAAGACTCCAGAAGAAAAATGGGAAAATAAGTATTAATAGACAATTCACGAAAGAAAGCAATAAATCTTTGGCTAAACATTTGAAAAATGTTCCTATTCAATAAATAAATACAAATGAAAAGAGGTGGGTTTTTTGGGGGGTGAGGTGTTGTTTTTTCCTTTTTTACAAAATGTACTCATTGGGTACCAGGATGAATGAAAACAAGTTATTGAAAAAAAAACAAAAAACAACTTTTAGGAATATGTATCAAGAGCCTCTAAAATGCTTACATACCTTTATGCAGTCATTCTACTCCTGAAATGTCTAAAGGAAATACTCCAGAAGACAAAATTGTATGCAGACGGTGTTCATCACAGCATTATTTACAATAAAAAATAACTGTAAACTACCTAAACACTCTTATACCATATAAATTATGGAATGTCCACAAATACTATATACTCACAAAAACTGGTGCTTTTATGAGAGAACATAACGTTAAGTTCAAAAACTATGAACAACAGGACCTCAACAATGCAAAGAGGGGAAAAAACCTAATAATAACACATACACTGATGGGGAGAATACCACTAATCAGTAGTATTTTAGTGCTGTAACTTGACAGTGATGATTATCTTTCTCTGTATATGCTACTGTCAATTCCAGGTTTTCTACAGGTTCTAAGAAGACAAGGTCTTTACCCAGTCATCCCTGTGCTCCCAGCATGGCCCAGAGCAGGTATTTAGAAATACCTTTTGACAAATTTAAAGCCAAAGGGGGGGAAAAAAAACAACATTATATAGAAAAATTAACAAACACACATACATAGATATACACTCATAAATACACACCTATGTGTGTAGATATGCATATATGTATACACACATCCAGAGTACCAATACTGAAACTTGGAGAGGGAGGCAGTAACTTTTCAGTATCTATGTTTATTATTCTTAATATTGTAAAAAGTAGGGTAAACTGAGTACAGCAGCTAAGGGGAGCAGGAAATAAAATACCCAAAAAGTTGTTAAAATTTTTTTATAAGAATAAAATCAGAAGATGTTGTAATTTATAAACTTTGTTCTTATCAATATACAAATGCACAGAGAAAAGCACCCTCTAACTCTTTATACAGAGGGTCCCCTGTGGTGAGTTTACTCAAGAATGCAAAGACTGTCTCCTTATGTTAAAAATTGGGGGTTAATTGATAAGGAGCCAAACACTTAATACAGCAGAAAAAGACTTTCTCATTAGCCTGCATCACAAAAGCAGATATGTTTTTAAACTGTTTTTTAATCACTGCAATTATTTTTAAGTCTCTGATGTTTAAATTCCACAATTTACTCTAAGGCCATCCACTTAAATTTCAGTATCATGTTTTCATCTGTACAGAAAGAAACCGTAATACTGCTCAAAAAGAAACAAGGCGTCTAAACTTCCTGAAATTGCCTGAGGGTTTCAACACAGTGAAATCACAATTGGACTGATAATTCATATCAGAAGATATTAACTGTTTAGAAAAATGCAGCATTTTAAAGGGAAGAACTCTCCAAACCACACTTGCTGAACACAAATAACATACTAGGATACGTTCCTACAAGCTAACAGAAGATGCTACTGCTCATAAATACTAGGGTGAAAAACTTCTCTCATCAATGTGATATTAATTCTTGGTATATCTGAAAGGGCTGGGGCTTCCCTGGTGGTCCAGTGGCTAGGGATTTTCCTCCCAATGCAGAACACAGGTTTGATCTCTGCTCCAGGAAGATTCCACATGCTGCAAGGCACCTCAGCCAGGTGCCACAATTACTGAGCCTGTGCTCTAGAGCCTAGAAACCGCACTGTTGAGCCCATGTGCTGCAACTACCGAAGCCCATGCACCCTCCACTAAAGAGATGAGAAACTCAAATCCTTCAATTAACAGATTATCTCTGGTAACTTCATATTTCTTACACAATAGTGTGCAAAGGTCACACTTTAAGAAAGCTGGTAAGAACTTCATTTATTCCAAGAATCAATCAGTTCTACATTAAAAACTAGAACACATTTTGGTATTTGACTTCCAGATTGGGGAAAAAAAAGAAAAAAATCGACATGATATACAGGAGCCCTAACCACATAAATCTATAAAGTGGGTGTAGGCCAAGTAAAAAGGCTTGTTCACCTACATAGTTCTGGTACATTTTCCCTGATCTTAGCATATCATTTCACAAATCAAATTATGTTGGCATTTTCCAGGAGAAAAAAAATGCTCTGGAAAAGATACCTTTCCTACCCTGATGCCCCGTTTAAGAACATTCAAACTGATCATCCTACTCAGTTGACTGAGGGGTAAGGAAGAACTGAAAAGAAAAAAAGAAAAAAGCCGAAGAAAAATATTTTTTCCTCTTCTGTCATGACTGTTTTTAACCTAACATGTCTCTCAAAGTGTTTTAGCTCCATGGTGATGGGAGCAGGCGAAAAATATAGAAACCCTGAAAGAACAAATTCCCTCAGAATATTTTAGGGTTTCTAACACAAAGCTTAATGTGGAATTACAGAGGCACACAAGTTGAAAATAGATTCTTATGACTTAGTAATGATGTAAGATGAACATTTTTTCTCTGTAATAGTTTTCTAAAAATCAGATACATCCCCCCTCCCCCAGCCAAAAAAAAAAAAAAATAAACCCACCAGCTTTTTACTTGGTTTTTTTGCATTAGTAATTTCCCAGTGTAAAGAACATAGAGGCAAACATAATTGCTTAAAACAACGGTTTCAATTTTCCCCCAAGAGGACATGTGGCAGTGTCTGGTTGTCACCTCTTGGTAAGGAATGATACTGGCATCTAAGTGAGTTGAGGCTTGGGACACTGCTAAATGTTCTATAATGATCGGTTCAGTTCAGTTGCTCAGTCGTGTCCGACTCTTTGCAACCCCATGGACCACAGCACACCAGGCCTCCCTGTCCATCACCAACTCCCGGAGCTTACCCAAACTCAAGTCCATTGAGTTGGTGATGCCATCCAACCATCTCATCCTCTGTCGTCCCTTTCACCTCCCTCCTTCAATCTTTCCCAGCATCAGGGTCTTTTCAAATGTCAGTTCTTTGCATCAGGTGGCCAAAGTATTGGAGTTTCAGCTTCAGCATCAGTCCTTCCAATGAATATTCAGGACTGATTTCCTTTAGGATGGACTGGTTGGAGCTCCTTGCAGTCCAAGGGACTCTCAAAAGTGTTCTCTAACACCACATTTCAAAAGCATCAATTTCTTGGTGCTCAGCTTTCTTTATAGCCCAACTCTCACATCCATACATGACTACTGGAAAAACCACAGCTTTGACTAGACGGACATTTGTTGGTAAAGTAATATCTCTGCTTTTTAATACGCTGTCTAGGTTGGTCAAAGCTTTTCTTCCAAGGAGTAAGTGTCCTTTAAATTCATGGCTGCAGTCACCATCTGCAGTGATTTGGGAGCCCCCCAAAATAAAGATCTGTCACTGTTTACATTGTTTTCCCATCTATTTGCCACGAAGTGATGGGACCAGATACCATGATCTTAGTTTTCTGAATGTTATGTTTTAAGCCAGCTTTTTCACCCTCCTCTTTCACTTTCATTAAGAGTCTCTTTAGTTCTTCGCTTTCTACTGTAAGGATGGTGTCATCTGCATATCTGAGGTTATTGATATTTCTTCCGGCAACCCTGATTCCAGCTTGTGCTTCATCCAGTCCAGCATTTCTCATGATGTTCTCTGCATAGAAGTTAAATAAGCAAGGTGACAATATACAGCCTTGACGTACTCCTTTCCTGATTTGGAACCACTCTGTTGTTCCATGTCCAGTTCTAACTGTTGCTTCTTGACCCACATATAGATTTCTCAGGAGGCAGGTCAGGTGGTCTGGTATTTCCATCTCTTTCAGAATTTTCCACAGCTTGCTGTGATCCATACAATCAAAGGTCTGGCATAGTCAACGAAGCAGAAGTAGATGTTTTTCTGGACTCTCTTCCTTTTTTGATGATCCAACAGATGTTGGCAATTTGATCTCTGGTTCCTCTGCCTTTTCTAAATCCAGTTTGAACATCCGAAGCTCACGGTTCATGTACTGCTGAAGCCTGGCTTGGAGAATTTGGAGCATTACTTGGCTAGCGTCTTTACCACTAGTGCCACCTTTAACATGGCTTGAGGTAATTATTCTTTACTTCAACTAATAATATTTCCTGAACACCCACCCTGTGAACTGTTCTAAAGCCTGGGGCTAGAATAGTGAATGTAGCAGAAAAGCCCTCACTCCCCTACTTTCTAGAAGGGGAGCGCGAGAACAAGCCAATCAAATAATGTAAAGGTAAGAGAGTGAAAAGTGTTATGCAGAAAAACAAAGTTAGAAAGTAATATGACTAAGATGGCTGACTGAATATTCTTATCAGTTGGTTGGTCAAGGAAGGCCTCTCTGAAGAAAGTTATTTAAGATAAGACCTAAATGTCCAGAAGAAATCAGCTACACAAAGAAAAGGACACGCCAGGCAAAAGGAAGAGCAAGTAGAAAGATCCTAAAACATGAACAAACTTCACATGTCCAAGGTAAAGAGAGCCAGTGTGGCTGGAGGGGGCAGAAGGGATGACACAGGGTAGGAAAGACAGAAGGCTTCAGACTGTCAGGAAGCTTGGAGACCTTGGTAAGAACAATGTGAAATGGTCACAGGATGCCATGGGCTTGTTATGCATATGAGCCAGCAGAAAATTCAAATGGTTTGCTCTAAGTTAGGATCAGCAGAGATGCAGAGAAATGGACAGAGTTGGGTGTTTTTGAAGGTAGACAGCAAGGAATACAGATGGATCACACATGGTTTAGAAACATGACATGCTGATGGATCTAGAAAGAAACAAGGATAACTCATGAGCAACTGGGGGAATGATTCTGCAGAGATACTCAGAGTGGGCAAGAAACATTTCATAAACAGGATGACCAAGCATCCTCGTTTTGTCTGGGGCTGAGAGGCTTCCTAAAATGTAGCACTTTCAGTGTTAAAACCAAGAGTGTCCTGGGAAACCAGGATGAGTTGATCATCCCAGATATAAATCAAGAGTTTATACTGAGCCTATCTATTGGAGATCTATGTACAGCTATCAGAAAGGCAGTTTGAAACACTAATCTAAAAGAGCTTTGAGCTGCAGGCACGGAATTGGGAGTCACAGAGATATATGGGTGGCATTCAAAGTCACAGAACTAGATGGTATCACCATGGGGGAGAAGAGAAGACAGCCCAGGACACAGTCAGCATTTCTCTTTTTCACAGATAACATAAAAAATGCCTGCATCAGTATAGTTCCCCATCTACACTGCGTTTGCCTTTCAGAATTAAGACTCTTACTTTCTAGATCTTGCCAGAAAATTAGAAACACAAAGTAAAACGTACATTTCAATGGGTGAACAGCCATTTAGCTTAAAGCCTCAGCTTGGACAGCCATGTCAGATCCTTCCCAGGCATCACAGAAGAGCCCAAATATACACAGTAGCGTTGTTTGTTGACCACCCTTTCCCTTCTCTTCCCTAAAGCTTCATCACAAAGCAATCCTACGACTGCTACTCACAAATGTCTGACCTCTTTTTCCTAAACATTACCCTCAACTACCACAACCAAAAACTCACAATGAGGAAAACGAACACAGAAAGAAGGTGACAATAAAAACTCTCCAAGGGCAAGTTGCACTTGAGAGCGGACCACAGCTCAGTGCATTAGTCTCCGTGAAAAGACTCCTAACACTCTTGGCTGCAACTGAACTTGGGTACACTGGTATTTAGAAAAGGAACAATTACCAGAGTGACTCAACAGATGGCCCATTGAAACGATGGGATTAATACAATGTGTCTGGTGACCTAGTTCAAGTAACTAAATAGAAGCCTCCCAATCGGCCAACTTGTGATTGAAAATATCAAATGTTTGCAGCAGACCTTGTAAAATCTAGCCCTATTTATCCAATCTAGGCAGAGACAGTAAGAGAATGAAACATGGGAAATATCAAAAGTGATCTTGGGGCTTGGAACGGTCACAGCAGAATTACCTGGCTCCCCTGTGGGACAGCTCTATACCTATAAGGGCAAGCAACCTGGCTAGAGACAGCAAGACGATGCAGGACATTTAAAATATATATATTAAAGACTTTTTTAAAAGATGCTCTCTCACCAAAAAACACTCTGCCTAAAAGATAATTGAAATGTAGAATTTCAGAAAGAAGCAATTAATGGGAAGGAATTATATCTAGTAAATCCTAATCTACTGATAAAAGGACCTTCCCCAGAGTGGGGCTCTCTATAGGGCCAAGGGAGCCATCACGGTCACCCTTCAAAAGGACTTGCCAAATTTTTCTCTAGCACTTAAAAACACATGCAGATTCACCTTGAACTCTTAAGTTTAACAGAAGTGAAGCATTTTAAATTAGATATAAAGAAAAAAAAGAAGTATACTTGAATTTAAAAATAAAAACAATGATAAAAACCTCAGAACAGTAAGGCTCAAAGGCTTATGATCAAATAGGATAAGCAATGTCTCAGTATGTAATTATGCCTTTTCATTTCACTTTTACACTGAATATGAATTTTATTTTTAAACTAACAATATTAGAAATGCAAACATAATGTAAAACATCCTTAAAACACTGATTCTCCTGTTGACTGACTGTTAATAACTACATTTTCAGGGCACTTAAAAATATCATTTTATATATGTATAAAACATACTCATAAACAATGATTTTATCTGCTATATAAACACTTTCTATGATCACCACATTCCTCTCTGCTGCTAAGTTGCTTCAGTTGTGTCCGACTCGACTCTGTGCGACCCCATCGATGGCAGCCCACCAGGCTCCGCCGTCCCTGAGATACTCCAGGCAAGAACACTGGAGTGGGTTGCCATTTCCTTCTCCAATGCATGCAAGTGAAAAGTGAAAGTGAAATTGCTCAGTCGTGTACGACTTTTAGCGACCCCATGGACTGCAGCCCACCAGGTTCCTCCATCCATGGATTTTCCAGGCAAGAGTACTGGAGTGGGGTGCCATCGCCTTCTCCTTCTCTCTAAAAATCAATTAATAAAATTTCATTTATCTTTCAAAGCAATTTAAATTTTTTAAATGATAGAAATTCACTGAACAAAATCCTCATAGCAGATTTCCCATGGCATAATTGGGTTTATGGACTTCTGACATTATGCTTAAGGATGGTAAAACTATAAAGATACATTTAATGCGTACTAAGGCAAATACAATTGCCTGAAACAAGAAATACATAATTTAATTTATATATTTTTAAGTACATTTAATTGCTTCACCTTCATTCCAGTGAAATCACTGAACGATGTTTCACGTATCTATTCCATTAGCATTAAGACACTATTTATAGCTTTAAAATTTAATGATCTGAAAATATATTAATCTTTAGTTTGTATCTCCTTTTAAAAAAAATAAGCAGAGCTTTTTAATAAGAGGCATTCTGACAAAAAGAGAAAAGCAGACACTGGGTGAAAAAAACAAAATGAAAAACTCCAGGTAGGAATCTTGAAGACGGGGCACTCAAAGACATGTGTTCTCCAAAGATGGAGCCTGCTGTGGCCACAGTCACCAGGTAGAGAGCCACCCACTGCCCAGGTCCTCGGAGGGAAAGGAAGCCTCCATGTGAGTATTTCAAGAAAAAAATTATGCTGTGACATCAATACACCTTGAAAGTATTTTCGCAATTAAAAAAAATCTATCCAGCAATGAAATATAAGATACAAATCAGCAAAAACATTTTTCACTGAGCTCCTTATTTCAAAACCATTTTTAAGCTTCTGATGCATATAAAATTCTACAGCGTCGCTAAAGATTGAGACAAACATGTTACTACTGTCCAGTGCTAAGAGCTGTTAGGGAACACTTCACATAACACCACACAGGGCACAAAGCAGTGAGCGCCACAGGATAATTCTGACAACTATTCTTTTGGAAACAGTGCCCGGAGAAATGACATGGCAACAACTGAGAACAGGTGTGAGGACATGCTGAGGAGTAAAGGAGAACCAGCCCCTAGTCCTGGGCCTTGGCACAGGAAGGACGAGAGGCAGCATCATCATCGCCCCCGGCAAGCCTTCTCTCTGAGCAGCAGACCAGGTGAGACAGCCAGCCCTACCGGGGAATTCCAAGGAACCCATTCTTTCAAAGCACTTCCCATGCTTCATACCAGCCCCAGATACCAGCTGAGTCACAAAGCACCCACTTAATAAATACAGAAATGAATACAGAAATGAATGAGTGGACTTCCCTGGTAGTACAGTGGATAAGAATCTGCCTGCCAGCAACAGAGATGCAGACACAGAAAGCAGACTTCTGGACACAGGTGGCTGGGGGGTGGGGGGTGGGGTGGGGAGAAGGAAAGGGTAAGGGGAATGGAGAGAGTAGCTTGGAAGCATATACTCCACCATATGTAACACAGACAGCCAATGGCAATTTACTGTATGGCTCAGGGAACTCAAATCAAGGCTCTGTAACAACCCAGGGGGGTGGGGAAGGGTGGGAGGTGGGAGGGAGGTTCAAGACAGAGGGATATATGTGTATGTGTGTGTGTATATACACATATATACACACACACACATATTTATATATGTATATCCATGGCTAATTCATGGCAGAAACTAAAGCAATATTGTAAAGCAATTATCCTTCAATAAAAAAAAAAAAAAAAAAAAGAATCCACCTGCCAATGCAAGGGACACAGGTTTCATTCCTGGTCTGGGAAGATCCACATGTTGCAGAGCAACTGAACATGTGTATCACAACTACTGAGCCCAAGCTCTAGAGCCCGTGAGCCACAACTGCCAAGCCTGCCACTGGATGTCTTGTGCCGAGAGCCTGTGCTCTGCAACAGCAGAAGCCACTTGAATGAGAAGCCCACACAGTGCAACAAAGAACAGCCCCTGCTTGCCACAACTAGAGAAAAGCCTGTGCAAAGCAATGAAGACCCAGCACAGCCAAAAGTAAACAAATAAATAAAATTTATTTTAAAAAATAATGAATGAGAAGATGAGAAGTCAGTAAAAAAAGAAGCTGTTTTTCATGGAAGGAGAAGAACCAAGATGAAGAATTTAAAAAAAAAGGGGGGGGGGTGTTACTCCTTGGGTAATGAGGCAGAAAATGGAGAAGATAATGTAATTATGTCACGAGCAAAAGAAAGCCCAGGAATACACAGGCTGAGAATCTTGAGAATTGGGTATCTGGAAAGAAGGAGACCACAGAATTACAATGCTTTAAGAGCAAAAGCCACAGAGTAATACAGTACTTGCCCCCCCTAAAATCAGGATTCTGTTCTCAACACTTTTAATCAACCTTGAGCTCAAAGTTCTGGCTAGTTCAGTCAGACCAGGAAAAGCAGTTTAAAAAGGTATAAACATAGAAAAGAAGAAGTAAAACTGTCATTTTCACAGATATCTAGCAATGACTATGTATGTCAATAACACACCCGCACACAATATTAGAACTAGCATGTGAATTTAGGAGTCTTGTAGAATATACTGTCAATTTACAAACAGCAACTATATGTTTCTATTCTAGCAAGTAAAAGGTAGAAAAAAATTTTTTAAATCTTAAAACTTTAAAACACTATCATTTTGAGGAGCATAAGAAAATCAGTCACATAATATATACTTAATAAATATTTGATATAAGAATAAATGAAGGAGAAAAAATGTCAATGAAAATTCCTAATATACCTAATGAAGGAAGTGAAAATTTTCTATACTGAAAACTAGAAAACTTTGAGAGAATTAAGTAGAGAGGTTTGTGGAAAGCAGACTCTGTATTATCAAAATGTCTGTTCTCCACAAATTAAAAAACAGGTTCAATGAAATCCCAATCAAAATCTAGCAGGCTTTTATGAATCAAACAAAAAACAATGACAAGTTCATTCTAAAATTTCTAAGAAAATACAAAGGATCTACCATAGTTAAACAATTATGAAAAGCAAGAACAAAGTTAGAGGGCTTAATTACTTGATTTAAAACTTATAATACAGCTACTGTACTCAAGACGGTGTATAATTGGCATAAGAAAAGACAAATAGAGCAGTGGAACAAAAAATAGTCCAGGAACAGATTTATACACATATGGTTAACTGATTATCAACCAAGACAACAACTCACTGTAAGAGGAAAAAAATCTTTTAGCAAACAAATGGGGGGAAAAAACAACACCTCAATAATTATGTTACTTCATATACAAAAAAATTAAAGGTAGGTTATCAACCTAAATGTAAAGATAAAACCCTAAGGGATGTTTAAGTAAACACAAAAAAACACATTCCCTCTATTGAAAAGGGAAAGACTTCTTAGATAACTCACAGCCAAGTACTAACCATGAAAAATAATACATTGGGTTAAACTTTCTGCATATCAAGAGACACCATTAATAAAAATCTCTCTCTCTTAAAGCAAAAGAAATACAAACAAAAATAAATAGGACCTAGTTAAACTTAAAAACTTTCACACAGCAAAGGAAATCATCAACAAAATGAAAAGTCAACATATTGAATGGGAGAATATATTTGCAAATGACCAATAAAGGGTAATATCCAAAATACATAAATAGCTCATACAACTCAATATTAAAAAACAAACAACACAATTAAAAAATTGGCAGACGACTTGAATAGACATTTTTGCAAAGAGAAACTGTAGATGGCCAACAGGCACGTGAAAAGATGCTAAATATCATTAATCATTGGAGAAACACAAATTAAAACCACAATGAGATTTCATCTCATACCTGTCAGGATGGCTACCATCAAAAAGAATATAAATAACAAATGTTGGTCTGGATGCAGAGACACAGGAATCCTCATACACTGTTGGTGGGAATGTAAATTGGCACAGCCACTGTGGAAAACAGTATGGAGGTTTCGCAAAAAGCTAAAAATAGAACTACAATATGACTCAGCAAGTTGACTCTTGGGTATATAACTGGGGGGAGGTGGAGGGGGGGTATGGAGAAAACACTGATTCAAAAAGATACATGTATCTCAGTTTTATAGCAGCACTATTTACAATTGCCAAGATATGGAAACGACCCTAATGTCTTATTGACAGATGAATGAATAGAAAGGATATGGTGTATATATACCTATATATGTATATACACACACACACATATATACACACACACACACTATGGAATACTATTCAGACATTAAAAAAAAAAAAGAAATTTTCCCATTTGCAACATCATGTATGGAATTATGCCAAATGAAATAAGCCAGAGGAAGACAAATACTATATGGTATCTCACGTGAAATCTAAAAAAATACCACAAGCTGGTGAATATAACAAAAAAGTATCAGACTCAGAGATACAGAGAACAAACTAGTGGATACCAGTGGGAAGATGGAAGGGGAGAGAGGTGAGACAGGAGTAGAGGATTAAGAGGTACCAACTATTATATATAAAACAAGTAAGCTATAAAGATATACTATACAGCACAGGAAATAACTATAAAAGAGTATAATATTAAAAATTATCAATCACCATGTTACACATCTGAAACATGTAATATTGTACTATACTTCAATTAAAAATCAAAAAAGAATATAAATATATGCTTCAGTTCAGTTCAGTCGCTCAGTCGTGTCCGACTCTTTGCGACCCCATGAATTGCAGCACGCCAGGCCTCCCTGTCCATCACCAACTCCCGGAGTTCACTCAGACTCACGTCCATGGAGTCGGTGATGCCATCCAGCCATCTCATCCTCTGTCGTCCCCTTCTCCTCCTGCCCCCAATCCTTCCCAGCATCAGAGTCTTTTCCAATGAGTCAACTCCTCGCATGTGGTGGCCAAAGTACTGGAGTTTCAGTTTTAGCATCAGTCCTTCCCAAAGAACACCCAGGGCTGATCTCTTTTAGAATGGACTGGTTGGATCTCCTTGCAGTCCAAGGGACTCTCAAGAGTCTTCTCCAACACCACAGTTCAAAAGCATCAATTCTTCAGCACTCAGCTTTCTTCACAGTCCAACTTTCACATCCATACATGACCACTGGAAAAACTATAGCCTTGACTAGACGGACTTTTGTTGGCAAAGTAATGTCTCTGCTTTTGAATATGCTGTCTAGATTGGTCATAACTTTTCTTCCAAGGAGTAAGCATCTTTTAATTTCATGGCTGCAGTCACCATCTGCAGTGATTTTGGATCTGACATACATATATATGTCTATGTTATATATCTGCACACATTTATACATTATTTAAATATGTATAGGCAATACATATTTAAAAACCTCACAAATCCATAACAATAATTCAATAATATTTTAGAAAAACAATCAAGAGAGTATGCCCAAAAAAAAGATGAATAGCCAATAAGCATATGAAAAGATATTCAAAATCACTAATCAGGAAAACACAAATAAAAATTATTAATCATTAGGAAAACACAAAAATCACAATGAGATACTCATCCTACTGTGCTGTGCTTTAGTCGTGTGCGACTCTGCGTCCCCACGGACTGTAGCCCATCAGCCTCCTCTGGGCTTGCCAGTATTCTCCAGGCAAAAATACTAGAGTGGGTTGCCATGCCCTCCTTCAAGGGATCCTTCCAACTCAGGGATCAAACCCAGGTCTCCCGCATTACAGGAGGACTCATCCTACCAGAATTAGCAAAAATTAAACAAAACAGAGCAAAACAACAACAACAACAACAACAAAAAACCCCAACAATTGTGTGGCTGAACCACACTGACTCCATTTTGCCAGCTGCCTCCTATGTCTGCAGTCCCACCTGCCCTCTTGTTTCTGGGTGATGTAGCTTTAGTCTTCCCAGTGAAGGCACCCAAGCCAGGCAGGTACCCTACTGCTCTATCTTTGCCTTTGATATGAAAACTGGAAGAATGCCTGCTGCTCACACAGAACCACCTTGGTTCCTAGAGGTGTGGACTTGCTTCTCTCTAGGTATGTAAGTTACCGACAAAATGAAGTCACTCAGTCGTGTCCGACCTTTGCGACCCCATGGACTGTAGCCTGCCAGGCTCCTCCATTCATGGGACTTTCCAGGCAAGAATACTGGAATGGGTTGCCATTTCCTTCTTCAGGGGATCTTCCCAACCCAGGGATTGAATCCAGGTCTCCCGCCCTGCAGGGAGACTCTTCACTATCTGAACCACCAGGGAAGCCCCCAGTAATTGATAAGAAACTTCCTAATTGCACTTTTTGGAGCTGCCTGTTTTGTTTTAGAGTTTCAAAGTTCCATCTCAGTTCAGAGAATATTAGTCAATATCTCCACCTTCCAACACACACACAAAAAGCTAACTATTAAACACTAGTAAGAATGTGACAACTGGAAGGCTCACAAATTATTACTCGCTCAAGCATAAAATGGCACAACCACTTTGGAAAAACATTCAGCAGCTTCTTATATTGTCAAACATCTAGTCTATGATCCAACAATTCTATTCCTAGGTATTTACCCAAGAGGTATGAAAATAAGATGTCTACAAGATGACTTTATAAAAATGTTTCTAGCAGCCTTATTCACAACAGCCAATAATAACTAGAAACAACCCAAATCTTAGGCCACTTAAGATCTATACATTTTACTGTATGTGTATTAATGCAGGTGTATTATAAATTGGCGTCCCTCAAACAACTCCCAAAACACTAGAAGAATTAAGGGATTTACACTGATGGACTAGTTCTTCCCCTTGCCCCACTTCTTGTTTTTCCTGCACTGGAAACAAGAAAGAGACAACGAGAGATCTGAGAGGGGGTGGGAACATTTGTGCTGGAGAAAGAGAGTTGAAGAATATTTACAGGCAAAGAACATGCATGAAGAGATGGGCAGGGGGAAGACGGGAATGCCAGGACTAGAGGATTCACATCTGGAGAAGGCGAGGGGTCCACAAGACAGACAGGGTGAAGAGTTCAACTGTGGGAAGGCATAGGAGCTCATTAAGCATGGAGGACAGAGCAAAGGAAGGCGTTGGGTGCTGGGAAGTAGGTTTATCCTCCAGCACAGTGGATCCATGGGCCTGCCACCTTCCTCTCCCTTAACCTTAAGGTTCCTAATTCAAGAAATGAACCTTAATTCCTTTGTGCTACCTTATGGAAAATGTACTGAATGGAGAGACCTGAGTTGACAACTGTTGTGATTGGTATCATACATGCCTCAAATAAAGAAAGAATATCTGGCAAAAGACTAGAATCTCTCTTGTGAATGATGTATGCCTTGTGTCAACATGGATTAGCTTTTCTAGAAAGAAGGATACGAGAGCCCATCTGTTTCCTGCTCTTCAAATGACTTATTTTGTTATTTTTAACAAATAACTATGCATTTGGGTCTTTATTTACTTATCCTTAAAATGTATGTCATAGACTAATAAACACTGGATTCCTTACATTAGTCAAACATTCTAAATACAGAACATGCTCTCTAGGTTAATTTACTCACCAGTAGGTGGAACTTTTAACAAATGGCCCAATGAAGGCGATAATTTATCTCATGTGGAGTATGAATTATTCTTGCTAGAGATGGAGATAAGAAATTATAGTCCATATAACACGAACAAGGTCTGGTTTCTGTGGAAGCGACAACTTGGACTTTCTATGCTCTGCTGATTTCAGTCCCCTTTTTTGAACACTACATGACTTTACCGTAATTTCAAACAACTTAAAATGCCTATGCAGGGACTTCCCTGGCAGCCCAGAGGTCAAGATTTCATCTTCCAAAGCTAGGGGGTTGTGTGTTCGATTCCTGGTCGGGGAGCTGAGATCCCACGTGCTTCATGGACAAAAACATAAAACAGAAGCAATACTGTAACAAATTCAAGAGAGAACTGAATCTTTTTAAATGCCTAAGTAACTGGCAAGTTTAAATATCTCTCCTTTGAAGGCAGAGAATGGTATTCTAAGAAGAGCTAAAATGTTTTCCTTGGACTTAATCAAGTGTTTCCACTGCTACTGTATCCTTCTTTTCCTTATTCAACAAAGACATCACTTCTAAGGTAACTGACACAACTTTTCTGGTCTGCCCTAGCTAACACTGTACTTTACAAAATCCAAAATTCTGAAAAGCAAATTTCAGAATTTTCATAAGTCCAGAAACTAGGACTTACAATACAGTCTTTCATGGAATTTAAGTTCTATTTACAGTGGAAAGGAAAGAACAGACAGGGTAAGCTAAGAAATGCCCTTCTAATCAAGCAGTCTCAGAATACGTACAATAATCAGCCCAACTCTTCCCCTCAACAGGGCAAGCTGCTGTCAGCGTGTGATTAGTGTTTTGAAACAATTCCAAAAGGCCTGTTGAGGTAAACTATTGACCAGCTTCAAGGAATGTCAAATCCCCACGACACGGTCTTTTCAGAATTCCCCATCAGTGTCAGCAGTGGTTTACCGTGAAATGCAGGAAAGCATTTCTGATGAGAAGCTGCTGCCAATGAAGAAGCAGCTTTTAGGCCAGCTTCAACATGCGAGCTGGCATTGCCCCACAAATAAGACACCCGCTCAGATGGTATCTGCGGCAGAAGAAGCATCTCACCACAACACTTCCACCTTCCAGCTACGATGGGAGGCAGAGGAAGAAAATGCCGCGCCGTCCCGCCCCCCCAATCTTTATTCTCCTTTTAAGTTCTCTCTCTGTGGTCCAAGTCACACCCCTCTCCACAAGAACATCAATGTGCATAAATTGAAAAGCTCAAGGGCAAGGAGTTAAATCACACACACGCTGTATTCTGTATGAAAGCTCAACAAAATCTACAAGTCCATCTGTCAGAGAAACCGTCCTCTTGCTGAGTAAGAAGTGAGACGGGCACCCAGAAATTGTGACTCCTAGAACCAGTTATTTTTCATGGGGCCAGGAACTTCAGGGTCATTGCCAAGAGAAACTTTTTCTGTATATAAAGGGCAGGGACTCCTTTCTTTGTAAATATTATGAAATACTAACCACTTGCTTGAATGTAATATTTGTTATGCTACATTTGTTCAATGTGTGGAGCTTTTTCTTCTGCAAAAGGTCTAAGAAGGAAAAAGTCGGCCTAATCAAGAAATAGCTGTTCCCTGGAAACAGCAATGTCAGACGCAACCAGATCTCAGATGGAGGTCATGAAACGAACAGAGAGTATTTATAGTTGGCCACTCAAGCAGAGAATAATGGTAACAACAGTATCCTCTTTATGACATTTTGTAGCTTACTAGAGAGCATTTTTGTGTCCATTATCTCATTTGGGAAAACAGGCCAAGTCCTCTCAGAACTGTAAGGAAGCATCCTGGCACCAAAGAACACGTGGCCCTGTGCACTTGGAGGGAGAAATGCACAAAACTGAAATAAGTGCATCTTCTTCTGCGCTAAACAACAGTCACTAAGAAACCATCTGAAACTAACCTGCAGATCATATGTGAAAGCAACATCCCATGACTGCAGTTAGTGGTGGGCTACATGCAATAAACACAACCAAAAAAGGAGGAGTCTGGAAAGGACAGTAACTACCTAACAAGAAACTAGACTTTTTTTTTTTTTTTTTTTAAGAAATATACGCTTATTTTTAACAGTTTTCCACCCAAAATAGATATTACAGTTTGGTGTTATTATTTTTTTGTTATTTATTTTTAACTGGAGGATAACTGCTTTACAACAGTGTTAGTTTTTGCCATATATCAACATAAAGAAACTAGACTTTTTATTCTTTTATGTTTTATTGTTCTTCAAGCATCGAAACGTGTTAAGAAGGAGCCTACTGTGCCCTTTCTGTATCCAGAAATGCCAAAAACAGACACAAACCAAAATGCATCATGGCTCTGGTTCTGTTTTGTAACATTTGGAAGAAAGTGGACTTGACAATGAAATTTAGAGACCTAGTAATGAAGCCAAAAAGATCTGAAGTGGCAAACCAGAGGAAGCAGGAGAGAAACACTGAAGCCCAGATCCCACTCTGCCAGATGTAAGGGATGAAAGGATGGACGCCCACGCGGTCACTCCCAACTGTGGTTTCATAGACCACCTGGGCACTCCAAGAATCTCAAAGAATGCAACAAAATGTCAGGACACAATTTTAATCCGACCAATTTACGGAAGACCAATGTTCCACAAAAACTCAAGTAGGAATGGTTGGAAACCACCTCTCTGGAAACGAGGCAACAGGGGAGCCTTTTACTTTGAAAACTGAAGACAAAATAACATCTCACACTTCTCTAGGAAAAAAGGGATCTACTACATAATATTAGGGAAGAAGATTCAACTAAAAAAAAAGGGGGTGGTATTCAACTTCCTCACAGAATCCATGAAGGAGGAATTCACCAGTAGGAAATTAGAATGGCGGTTTTAAGAAGAGAATGAGCCTATTTTTTTCTTGCAGTTAACAAGTCAGCAAGTCAGTCAGACTTTCTGTTAACTGACCATCTACTAAGAAAAAACAAAGACCTAGCTCAGAAGATGGAAGTGACCTGGTATGATCTGGGTCAACAAAGACGCAGATAAAGAAATAATGCTGCTAAGTCGCTTCAGTCGTGTCCGACTTCTGTGCGACCCCATAGACGGCAGCCCACCAGGCTCCCCGTCCCTGGGATTCTCCAGGCAAGAACACTGGAGTGGGTTGCCATTTCCTTCTCCAATGCACGGAAGTGAAAAAATAAAGTGAAGTCACTCAGTCGTGTCCAACTCCTAGCAACCCTATGGACTGCAGCCTACCAGGCCCCTCCGTCCATGGGATTTTCCAGGCAAGAGTACTGGAGTGGGGTGCCAGTACCAATTCCTGTGATGGGTTAAGTTTTAAGACGACAAATTTCTCACCTGAATTCTTTTCTAATTTACTTCCCACATAAGGCTGACCTTTCATTCTCTACCTGAACTTGACTTCATTCCCATCTTTCACTTAGAACAAAGTCAAAATCTCTTCTTATGGTCCACCTCATATCTTTCATATCAAAAAAAGAGGAAGGAAATGTGGAAGGAGAAGTAAAAAGATAACCCATTTTGAAGGAATGAAAATGAGGATTGGGAAACCAATAATAAATGACTTAATCCAAATCCTTTTCAAAAAGAGATTACATTGAAATCTTATGTGAAATAAACAAATACCTATCAAGCTATCTTTGTGAAGGAGGAGTAAATTTAACAGAATCAGGAACCCACTCATAGAGAGATTGTGTTATAACTTGTTAAGAGTCAAAGTGCAAATTAAAAATAAGGAGGGTTATTTATAGCTTTAGCATTGGACTTGAAAATAAACAAATTTGAAATACATCTAATGAGCGTTATGCAAGAAAATCAAATGACATATACAACCCTAAGACTGTGAATAAAAAGACAACAGTTCAGAACATTAAAAACAATCATGCAAAATCGAAATGTCATATGAAGCTACCCATAAGTAAAACTGGTAGAAAAGATACGATTACTATTTATTAATAAAAATATTTTGAAAACAAATTAAAATTTGCTTTCTTCAACCATTTAAACGCAAAGATCTTAATCTGATGTCAAACTAAAAACACACCTATAACATCAGGGAATCAAAGTTTGAGTGTTTTACAACAATACAAAGTTATAAAATAATTTAAAATGAAGCTATTTGACTAATACAATTCAAATCAGCCTCTCAGTGCAAGTGACTGCCATTGCAAAAGTAAAATGCCACAAGCTGTTGCTGTATAACTAAAAAATCTGCAAAGACAGTGCTGTGTTCTTACCAACATTGACAGCTGCTGACACAATTCTTTTAAAAATCCTCCTTTTCTTCCAGGGGTGGAGCTTCCCAAAGAATTCCAGGCTAAAATCTAAAGGGACACAGGACCAAAACCAACTGACACCACAAAACGCAAACTTCCTCTAAAACAACTTTTACACCCTGTACTTGGAAGAGAGGACAAAGGACAAAGCTCTCATCATTTGCTCTGTTTACACCACTAAGGCTTCAGGACAAGAAACTCTGGGGCTCATTACTGGCCAACTGGTTGAAGTGCATCACTGCTCAGAGAGAATGCTTCTGTTAAGGACAGGCACTTAAAAGAAGCCCTCTGGAAGCTAAGAGGGCTGTGGCATACATACCAAGTTATTTTGAGCCTCAGAGAAAGAGGCCAGCAAACAAATCCTCAGAAATGATCAAAACATCACAAAGGGCAAATACTTTCAGATCCAGGGCGATGTCTGTTGTTTCCTTGTGGTGTGGTGATTTGAAAACCAGACAACACCCGGGCTTACTGTAAACCAAAGCATGAAGTGGGATACTGGAGATGTGAGTCAGCGCAGGGTTCTGCAATGCTGCATTGTTTACCTTACAGGATGGGGGAGGAAGCAAAGAGAAGGGGTACATGGAACAGAATGTGGCAGAGGAGAGATACAGCGTATTAAAAACAAGTCCAGGAGGGACCCTGAACTCAATTACCCTTGGAGAATTACCATATGCAGCCTAGTCTCTTGCCTTTCCTATCAGGGAACAGACATTTCCTTTAAAAACACAGTGTTCTCCTACTGTTCCATATAATAAGCTTACTTTCAAGGCTCCTTCACTTAAACAAATCAAACAAAAACAAGTCACAGGCCTACATAGAGAAATACACCCGACACCAAAACTCTCTCCCTAAAAGCATTAAAAACAAAAGTTAACCAGGATAGGCCAGAGCCCAGCTTGTCTTTAAAGAGACTCCCTCTTTATTCTACAATGAAATGTCAACAACTTGTTCATATAAATACTTGCAGTGTAGGTGATATTATGTTTAACACATACTATTACAGGTATTTAAGAATTTCTGGGTGCCACCATCCACGTCAGTCCTTCATTAACCACTGGTATGGGTCACCCCCTCCCCCCCCCGTAATGGTGTGCCCTGGGTTCTATGAGAGCACGTTATTAGTGCATGCTGATCACAACTACTTCTCGACAGCAACATTACAGATGGTCATTTTCATTTTATGTTCAGATATACTTCCTGCATTTTTGTAGGTACATATTATTTTTGGAAAAGTTATTTTTTTAATTTGCTGGAGTTGCTGCTGTTGCATTGCTCAGTTATGTCTGACTTTGGGCGATCCCATGAACTGTAGCACACCAGGCTCTCCTGTCCTTCACTATCCCCCAGTGGTGGTAGTTTAGTCACTAAGTCCTGTCCGACTCTTGCAACCCCATGGACGGTAGCCTGCCACACTCCTCTGTCCATTGGATTCTCCAGGCAAGAATACTGGAGTGCGTTGCCATTTCCTTCTCCAGGGGATCCTCCCAACCCAGGAATCAAACCCAGGTCTCCTACATTGTAAGCAGACTCTTTACTGACTAAGCTATTAGTGAAGATTTTGCTCCAATTCACGTCTATTGAATTGGTGATGCTATCTAACCATCTCATCCTCTGCCCAGATTTTCTCGATGCTTCAAACAAAAGCTCAGACGGTAAAGAATCCGTCTGCAATGCAGTAGACCCCAGTTTGGTTACTAGGTCAGGAAAATACGCTGAAGAAGGGATAGGCTACCCACTCCAGTATTCTTGGGCTTCCCTTGTGGCTCAGCTGGTAAAGAATCCGTCTGCAACACGGGAGACCTGGGTTTGATCCCTTTGGGAAGGTCCCCTGGAGAAGGGAAAGGCCACCCACTCCAGTATTCTGGACTGGAGAATTCCATGGACTGTATAGTCCATGGGGTCGCACAAAGTCAGATATGGCTGAGCAACTTTCACTTTCAAACAAATACAACGAAATGAACATGACTCCAAAATGATTAGCAGAATATCATGAAAGAACAGAATTTTAGCTACGATGAATGCTGGGCCTTGGCTTGAATTTTTATAACCAACAAGCTCTATACACTTGCAGAGTGGATGGATATCCATTGATGTCTCTATCTTTAAAATGAAGCCACTATGCAGTAATAAAATAGGATTACCAAGTGGGAGGGAGGCTCAAGAGGAAGGCGATATATATCTTCATACATTGTTTAGCAGAGTTTGCAGAATACACAGAGGGCATCTAACCCTACAGATCAGACTAATTCTGTTTAACTAATTTGAAAAGAGAGAGAGAAAAAAAAAAAGACGGTGCAAAGTTTTTGCCAGGGATTAGTATTCATTATAAGATTGAGATTTCATTTCCAAAAAGTTAGAAGGCATCTGCTACTGTGGGGACAAGATATCATCAAGCATAAAACTCCAGATATGTCCCCATTCATTAAGAACTCTTGAATTCTTGACCTGGCCTGTCATGCACCTGTTGACGAGAGATACTGAATGCCACAGAAGAAATAACTCACACAGTGTAACCTAGAAGCCATAAGGTCATGCTGAAGTCCCACTGGAGGTAAACCTTTCACACGCCTCTATTTAGGTGTTAGCTCATGACCCAGTTACTTCCACACTGTGCAAACTAAAGGCCATAAGGTTGGGTGTTTGTATTTGGTACTGAAGCGTGGTCTCTTGGCTCCTAATTCTAAAGAGAGATTAAGTGAAAGGTTAATTGGGTACTAAACAAGTCCTTATGACAAACAGGATTGCAGTTTTTAGTGAACAGGCATCCTTTATAAACACAGCCTAAACTGCTAATATGAAGGTCCTTTGTGATTTATATCATGGGAAAGAGCTGAGGGAACCATGTAATTAGGAATACTTTACCAACCAGTTTCTTAGAAACTCACTTTAAAATCTTCCAACTTAACTCAGCCGATCTGCTAACCATAATTTTGTAATTTGAACACCTGACTTTCCAAAATGACTATGACAGTATATAACAAACAGCGATGCCCTAGACCAACAAAGACAGCCCAACTCACGTGACCCCACAGACGCAGAACAGCACTAAGGCCTGCAAAACACAGTTAGGCAACGAGCCATGGCTTTCTTCTACTTCATGTCAAAAGACACATTCCTCTGAAAGGCCCGATCTCAGATATCTCAACATGAAAACAAAGATTTATCTACGTATTAAAAAGTCAACTCACATTACAAGTTGAAAATCTGGTCTTTTAGCTACTGACTGGCT
The DNA here is from genome assembly GCF_002263795.3 of Bos taurus. Lineage (NCBI taxonomy): Eukaryota > Metazoa > Chordata > Mammalia > Artiodactyla > Bovidae > Bos > Bos taurus. The sequence continues at coordinate 83,081,582 of NC_037337.1, read as the reverse complement.
AAATGTGCTTGTTTTTTCTCTTCAGGGCAGAAACAATCAGGTAATAAGTGCTGGACAAGATCCTTAACACACCATCAGAGAAAACCCATAGAGAGAGAAAAAACTAATTAAAAGGCTTACTTTCTATCTAAGAAAAGCCCTCATTGTATCTTTATTCCTAAATGACTTACATTTAAATATCCTCCACTGTAGAATTAATTTGATTATTTTAATGTTTTTCACTAAAATAAGCTGAAACAAAGTGAACTTATTCAGTGAAGACAAAAAAACGACTTTCACCCACTTCACTGCCAGGTAACTGACGCAGGTCTAAGTAAGTCTGCTGATTCATCCTTTTAAGAAAGAGAAGAAAAGGATTATCAAATTCCATCCTAAATATATATGAAAGATATTGATGAGAGGGTTCAAGTTAAAAGATGCAAAACAAACATAACATAAACTAAATACAAACATAACATAAACTAAACTATGTCAACCGTGCTGTGGGAGTTAAGCTGAGACCACTGGCAGCAAGACGGCCACTGGATCTCCCTTCCTGAAAGACCCTGGAAGGAGAACAAACTGGAGCTGGGAAACAGGCAACTGTTGCTATCTTCTTCCCAAAGGAAAGGCTACAAAGCCTGAAGGAATGTTCTAAAACAGACTCGCAAAATGAGAACTGCCTACAACTGTCAAATATTCTATTGCTTTTCACCCTAAGGATGAGATGTGCTTTCACAAATGTGTATACATACCCTTGAGAATACCTTCAAATTCAAAGAAGTCTCCCTTTCTAGTCCCCTCAATCACAATAAAGAGTAGAAAACATTTAGTAGCATTCTGGATAATTTGTGCCAATTTAGATGATTCACGTATGGCTTCCCCAGACTAAATGGTCTATGGTCAGAGCTTTTAAGTCAACAAGGGCGCGGAAAGCGAGACCTAATTACAGATCTGAGTCACTGTCTAGAAGTTCCCTCAGCCCAGTGGAGCATCCCCCACAAAGGCACCATTTCATTTTGAGGCATAAAAACAAGCCAATCTACATAAGAAATAAATACGAAGACATCCTTCTACAAGAAACAAAAACATCAGTTCACTGAACTGATGATGTCAGTAACAGGTTTTTTTCCCCTTAAGAAACAAGTTTTTTAAACAAAAAAAACGGATATAAAATGCATTGTGGGACTGTAGCTTAAATATCTTGCATTTCCTGTCTGTATCTGGCCTGCTATTCAAATGGCATTCCATTTGAAGGCTGGTCATCTCTCAATGGAAGAGATTTACTAGCTCTTTTCCTAGGGGCCTCACTGATTGTTTCCATTTGAAGGCTATAATTTTCTAGCATTGGCAACATTTTAATTCAGGATTCTAGGCCCACAAATAAGGAAACAAGCTAAAGACAGTTATATTTAAATAAAATTAAAATAAGGATCCATTTTTTAACAACAAAAAAATACACACACAAAGCACAAAAACATAAAATTGGATTTCTACAAAAGAGGTCTTTATTTCCCTTTCTGTAGTGAAAATACAATCTATATGAATTAAGGGGGAAAACCTTTTCAGTTTACTTTTTTGTTCAGGAAAAGAAAATGGAAATCCTCTTCTGATTGTCCTAAATCTTTCTCTGACATTTTATCAGTAACTATGCTACCAAGTTGAAAGGATTAATGACCTCTGAGGGGCAATGGCTATTCAGTCCTGTGGAAGCAATATCCCAAACAGGAACCAAGGGTGAAGAATGGGTTTTTTGAATGCAAAAGTTAAATGACTTGAGAAATGTTTCAGACAAGGATGCTATGAAATCATCTCCAAGACTCATGCATGCATGTGTGTTATTAAGTCGCTTCAGTCACGTCCAACTCTTTGCGACCCCATGGACTATAGCTCACCAGGCTCCTCTGTCCATGGGATTCTCCAGGCAAGAATACTGGAGTGGGTCACCATGCCCTCCTCCAGGGGATCTCTCTGACACAGTATGAACTCACCAGGCCTCTTGCGTCTCCTGCATTGGCAGGCAGATTCTTTACAACTTGAACTGCCTGGGAAGCCCACCAAGACTCATGCTGGGGCACAATGGGAATAATGTGATAACATGATTCAAAGCACCTTGCTTCATAAGCCGTTCTTAGGAGTGGACACCTCCTCTGTTAACTGCTGCCACCAGTACAAGGTGAAAACTGACAAGCTGACAAATTTAGAAAGCAGAGAAGTCAATTTTGTCAGGAAGATGGCTAATTGTCAGAGTGCAGAAGAACGCAAAAACTTACCAAAAGCATGCATTCTGACCACAGGATGAATGCAGGAATTTAAGTGAAAATGTAACCTACACACTCTGAAAAGCTCACTGATGACTCAGTAGGGCCTGCACTTGCCAACCCTTTAAAGGAGTGCAGGCACGGGTGTAGACAGAGAACTCAACAGCAGAACAAGCATGAGACTCCAGAAGATAAGCATGTTGATTAAACTCATCAGCCATTTAAAACCAAACACATTCTGGGGCATCCCCCAGGAGGTCCAGAGGTGAGGGCTCCGTGCTCCCACTGCAGGGGCATGGGTTCAAACCCTGGCCAGGAGATTAAGACCCCACATGCCACATGGTGGGGCCAAATAATTAAATAACAATTTTACACATTTCATTATGGGTCACCAAGATGCTTTGTAACAGATCTTTGCACAAGTGTCTAAGAATGCATTTATAGCTTCTTTCCGTGATCCTGAATTTCTTCTCAACTTCTTTGTGATTTTCAACAACAAAACACACAGTATTTACATATACCTGAAGTGAAAAAGCACACAAAAATCACCCTATCTATATGTAGTTAAAGCACAAACAAACGCAAGGGAAGAATAAAGATGTAAACCAGGAAAGGCGTTCTTCGGAGGTGGAGAAAGGGCACTGCTTTGAGAGAGGATGATCACACGGTTTTAACTGTTCCATGGCATTGGTAAACATTCAATTTCCCTAGAGTGTTGGGGGAGGATATATATAAGTATCTGTTATGCCAACCTTTAAAGAGTTCTTATATTTGAGATTCACAGTAATTTTTGAAGAACAAAAGCAAACAATTAGAAATCTGAATACAGACTACTCTAAGAAAACACTGGGGGCAGCACCACACTGTCAAACATACACCTGTACAAAGGGATGGTTTTCTGACCCGTAGTCCATGACCCTTTACAGTGCTCCCAGCCCAAACGGTTTGACTAAAAGCGAAAACCTCCAGGGAAAGAAAAGAGAAAATCTGAAAGCAGTGTATTTCATTCTCATGTCTTTGAATACAAAACCACTACCTGTGAACTGTTCAGAGTGAAGAGGGTGCCCGTCCACACCAGCATGCCCTGCCAGTCGAGTCTGACGGCATTATTTTGCCTCCCTTTGCAATTACTCCCACGTTTCCCAAGGAGAAACTAATGGACTACTAAAAATAAAATGGAGACGAAGTGAATCACTTAGGATGTTTTGGCTCCCAACTCAAACTGGCTTAAACAAGAAGGAAATGTTGCTGGCTCAAATGCTTGGACTCCTGGAGGAGAAACAGGCTTCAGGGCTGCTTTCTCTGTCTTCCACCCTTTGTGACTTCTTGCTCAGCCTGGAGCCACACCAGACCTCACACCAGCACATAACAACATCCAGAAGAAGACAGAAAGAGGCAGGCACTTCCGGTAGCTGTGTTTTAAGTATGAGAAGACTTCTGCCAGAAGCGCTTGCCAAACTTACTTTGGAGTCTCCTTGGCTAGAGCCAGATTACAGGACCATTGCTGAAGCCAGGCCTCTGCCCAGTTAATGCCACTGGGCATCAGCACTGGCTGATGCCTCCTCCCCAAGGAGTGACTCATGCACGGGCATAGCAGGGATGGGCTTGCTCCTAATCAGGGCCCACCCTGGAGCTGGTCAGTTCCTCAACCCCAAATATGGGTGGTAGATGGGATGCATAATATGGATTCAACTCTGATTGCTAGTATTAGCCAATCATTCTGTGTTTAGCAGATTAACTTACCATAATCATGATGCATTTGTATATTTGTTATATATAAAAGCTAGAAACATAAAAATCAGATGACCAAATGAAAAGGTAAAGTTTTTAAAAACATCTTTCAATACTCCCACTGCTCCAATGAGAAACTTAAAAGACAGAAAGTCAAAGCATGTGGGTCATAGGAAGTATGGTACAATACTTACTATATTCTTGTGCCATAGCTACAGAAATTTGGACAATAGCATCCACATTAACAATATATAACCTAAAAAAAAAAAGAAAAGAAAAAATAGTTAAGTACACAAGAAATTTCATTAAAAATAGTTGTATAACTTTGACAAAAGTCTTTTTTTTTTTTTTTTTTTTCTGGAAGAAGTAAACCAGCCTTTTAAAAGTAAATAGCTGAACTTAGAGATTAGAAAAAACATCTGTGGTATTAGAATTCCTCTAGGTATCTTCAAGTTAAAACTACCTGCATCTTTTGTAGATCTGAACACCAACAAACAAATGCATTTTAAACAAATTAACACTGCCCTGGACTGCTCCTTGTAACACTGAAACAAAAGCAACTATTAAACGAACCTCAAAAATCATGTTGTCTAACTCCTACAACACACATCCAATCTACTGAGTCCAATGTAACTTAAAGCTAGATAAACCAGCTTCAATTTCTAAATTTCTACACTCAGGGATCTAAGAAAGTGGTCTTGGGGTGGGGGAATGGTAAATGCACATATCCATTCAGATATCTGACACTGCATCGTAGGAAAATCTTTGAATATTCAGATACCTTGAAATGCTAAAGAAACACAGCCACAGAACTGGGACTTTAAGACCCTGGAATGTCTTTTAATATTGAAAAGTAAAGGTAAGAAATCTGTCCCTATCCAGACCTCAGGACAAGTAACAATATAGCAAGTCACATTCAATTCAGAAGGGCTTTAAAAACATAAAACTCTAATGATGCTGTGGTTTTTCCTGGGGAAGATGTGCCTTGACAAGGCTGAGGATAGCCACTCTCATCTATCTACAATACCATGCCTAATTTCACTTTCCTCAGTTAATATAAGATTCTGCCATGTTGCTGGCATTAGTTATGGTTTGTAGAAGAATCCCTTCATGGATCACAGAACTGATGTTTCTGAATCGTGATGCTTGAGAAGACTCTTAAGAGTCATTTGATGTTAATGTTTTTATGTGAATGGGGATGCCACAGAAAATGAAAACCTAAAGAGGCAGAATATACCATTTTAACGAAGGGTAATAAATAGTGAAGTGACTACACAAAGGAAAAAGGGGGGTTAGATACCTAAGGATGGGAAATTGTGGGAAGGTGACTAGGAAATGTATGGTGGATAAAACTTGTTTAGTAAGATGTGTTACATAGACTCAAGTGTCTGGAGTTAGAAGAATCATTCTCTTCTCCCTGGTATGGGAGATGGGTGCACCTTCACAGATGGAAATTCATGGCCTGCATTGACACATGAGGACAAAAAGCTCTTCCTGTATCTGCTGTATCTTGACTTCTTTCAGTCCAAAATAATTTTAAAGACAGAGGCAAATTTTGGGGTGACATATTCCAATCCCCCCATTAAAATACAGCAAAAGCATTATTATAAGAATCGGAAAGGAAGATATTTGCTGAATATATGTATTAAATACATATAAAACTCATTTAGAATATATAAAAACTCCAAGAAAATAAGAAAAAGATGTGTGTGCTAATAAGTAGCTTCAGTCGTGTCCCAACTCTTTGCGACCCTATGGACCACAGATGGCCTGCCAGGCTCCTTTGTCCATGGGATTCTCCAGGCAAGAATACTAGAGTGGAATGTCATGCCCTCCTCCAGGGGATCTTCCTGACCTGGGGACTGAACCCACATCTCTTATGTTTCCTGCACTGGCAAGCGGGTTCTTTACCACTAGTGCCACCCGGGAAGCCCAAGAAAAAAATAGATTATCTAAAAAGGATATAAAAAATGGCCAAAAAGCGTATGAAAAGGTGTTCGACACCATTCACTACCATAAAAATACAAATTAAAACCACAATGAGATAAAATTACATATTGATCCAAATGGCTAGTATGTAAATGTCAGACAACACCAAGTCTTAGGCTGTAGAGCAGTTCAACTCTCAAAAACTACTTGTGTGAACTGGAAAACTGTTTAGCAATATCTAATAAAGCAGAATATAAACTGTGGCCCAGCAATTTCACTTCTAGGGAAATATTTGCTAAGAATGCACATATATATGTCCTAAAAAAAATATTTTCAATGAAGCCTTACTTGTACTGCCAAAACTCGGTAGCAACTTGTGGAACATTCATATAATGTATACTATACAGCAGGGATCAGTCAATTTTTCCCTGCAAAGGATCAGACAGTAAATATTTGAGGGTTTGCAGGCCATATGGTCTCTGTTTCCTCTTACAACCACTCAATTCTGCCTATGGAGTAGAAAAGTAGCCAAAGATAGCATGTAAATGAAAGGGTGTGGCTGTGTTCAATAAAACTATTTATAAAAACAGACAGTTTGCATGCCATACAGTAATGAACATAAATGAACCATATCTAATGCAATAACACAGATGAATCTCACAAACATAATATTAAGACAAAGAAGCCAGATATATGAGGGAGTATACAACATGACTCAAGTTCAAAAGTAGGTAAAACTATGTAAATCAGAATAGTAGTTACCTTTTGGAGGGGGCAGTAAGCCTGGCGGAGGAGGAGTAAGGGGGAATTCTGGCAGTCTAATAATACTGGATTCTCTGGTTTGAATGGTAGTTTTCCAATTATACTCAATTAGGAAAACTCATCAAAGTGCTCATTTGTAATGCATTTGTCTTTATATGTGTTATACCTGAATTAAAAGTGAAATATTTTAATTTTCTTTATAAAGCATCTAGGTCAGTAAAGTGAATGCTTTCTCATAGCTCACTTGCCCAGGACATCAAACTCTCTGGGTGCAGTAGTTAACCTTGCACTCTCATGGAGTACAGCCCTGAAGCAGTACCCCTTTGTTTAGTGTGCTGTCTGGCTCAGTGGTAAAGAATCTGTCTGCCAATGCAGGAGACACAAGAGACGCAAGTTTGATCCCTGAGTCAGGAAGATTTGATACCCTGGAGTACAAAATGGCAACCCACTCCAGTACTCTTGCCTGGAAAATTCCATGGATAGAGGAGCCTGGTGGACTATAGTCCATGGGGTCGCAAAGAGTTGGACACAACTGAGCATGCCCCTTTATCTTTCTTTTTTTTTCTTTAACTACATTACATCTCAACCTCTGTTTTGAGTCCGTCCCAGGCAGAACTCTGGAGAATGAACTATGATTAAATAGAACACAGGAGTGGCAGGAAGAGAATGCAAAACAGAGGGAGAGAGGAAAGTAACAGATGGTGGATCAAGATACTGATGGAAATAAGCCCCTACATTTTAACATAATCTGTTGAATACTCTATACAGAATAGAAAGTAAAGGCAGCAGCTTAGAAACACAATTTGCAAGGTTACTGAACTGGTACTTTGGACAAAAATAATGACATTTTAAAACCTGACCAGGGCTCTTAAAAGACTGTTAGAAGGATTTTGTGTCCAGCATAACAATTTATTCCAATCTAATAGGTTAAAGGGGCAGGAAGTTTCAGATTTTCAAGTGAAGAGGCAGATCTGACAGATAATACAGTCTTGCACTTTATAGGTCTGCATATTTTTTAAACAATTTCTGTACCTTGATTTCATACTACCCCTCTATACTGTGTTAGAAAATGTAATTAGCTATTGTTGACTTCCCAGCAATCACAGGAAGCCATTAAATTACTAAGGTTTTGCTCAAATGTATGAGGAGAGGCTGAGAATACAAAAATGCCAGAGATAACAAGATCATGGGCACCACATTCTATTAATACAGGATTATATCACGAGTGAAATAAAGAGTAAAGAAAAAACGAAAAGAACTGAAATCCACTCACTGTACTATATTCACTGTGTAATTGATATGTGAAAAAAATGAGTGAAGTGAAAGTCACTCAGTCGTATCTGACTCTTTGCAACCCCATGGACTATACAGTCCATGGAATTGTCCAGGCCAGAATACCGGAGTGGGTAGCCTTTCCCTTCTCCAGGCATTGCAGGCAGATTCTTTACTAGCTGAGTCCAAGAGGAGCCCAAGAATATTGGGGTGGGTAGCTCACCCCTTCTCCAGTGGATTATTCCAACCCAGGAATTGATCCAGGGTCTTCTGCATCGCAGATGGATTCTTTACCAACTGAGCTAGCTATTAGGGAAGCCCTATGGTTCTTTACCATTCTTTGCATGGCAGGCAGATTGTTTACCAACTGAGCTATCAGGGAAGAAAATGAACTAGATGCTAAAAATCCAAAGTTCCTGCCTTTAAGGAGCTCACAGTTACAAAAAAGATGAAAAGCCTATACATCAATAATTTAAATCAAATGTCACAAAAGTTTCACAATACTTAGAAGTGCCATGACTTAACAGAAGAGAATTATTAAATGTAGGAGAGGTGAAATGAAAATAGGAGAGGAGGGTGAGGAAAACAAGTCATTATATAGTAGGGAAAAACTGAAATAAATGGGTTTTGAACAATTAAAAATGGGCAAGACAAGAGGAGGCATAGAGCATCCTTCCAGGCACGGAGCTAGAATATGCAGAGGCATGAATGAGCCAGTAATTCTCCAGAAATATCAGGAAATCTGAGGCTGCCAGAACATGATGTAGAAGGACAAACTAAGACTGAGATGATGGAGGAACTTTTCAATTACACTATGAACTTAGTGTAACTAATTTTATCTTACAGGCATTATGGAACCATCAAGGTGGGAACTGGGGGAATGAGAATGGAATACAAAGAATAGAGGGGGAGTAACAGGTCCCTGGATATATCTTTTTGTATAATTTTGATGTTTGAAACAATCAGATCAGATCTGTCACTCAGTCGTGTCCGACTCTTTGCGACCCCATGAATCGCAGCACGCCAGGCCTCCCTGTCCATCACCAACTCCCGGAGTTCACTCAGACTCACGTCCATCGAGTCAGTGATGCCATCCAGCCATCTCATCCTCTGTCGTCCCCTTCTCCTCCTGCCCCCAATCCCTCCCAGCATCAGAGTCTTTTCCAATGAGTCAACTCTTCGCATGAGGTGGCCAAAGTACTGGAGTTTCAGCTTTAGCATCATTCCTTCCAAAGAAATCCCAGGGCTGATCTCCTTCAGAATGGACTGGTTGCTATGTGTACTCGTTGCTACAGGGTTATCATTGCTCCTAGTCTTTGTCAGAGCACAGAGCTAGGAAATATATATGTATACACATATCTATCTCTATCAATATTTATTATCTGCCGAAATGCATATTTAAAACCATGATCTCTCTGATTCCAGTCTAACACCATACAGTTTATTCTGACTTTTCCCCTTTCTTTGTTTATTTTATCTCTAGTCTCAGAGTATATAGTCAGGATACTAGTTTCCAAAGTAGTTAGGTTAATTCTTTGGTACTCCCTTACTGTGATTACTTATACCTTTGTAATGCAGTTCACTTATTACTGATTGTGTTTCATTCTGAGTTACCGATGGGTAACTCAGACTATCGGTAACTCAGACTATATATAACTCAGACTATTTTATCTCTGAGACTAGAGATAAAATAAACAAAGAAAGGGGAAAAGTCAGAATGAACTGTATGGTGTTAGACCGGAATCAGAGAGATCATGGTTTTAAATATACATTTCAGCAGATAATAAATATTGATAGAGATAGATATGTATATACATATATATTTCCTAGCTCTGTGCTCTGACAAAGACTAGGAGCAATGATAACCCTGTAGCAATGAATACACGTAGCATTCAAATATTGGCTTCTAAACACCATCCTCCAATAAGTGGAACCAGGACTACTTAGAGTAATGTTTGGCTGCAAAGACAGGGTAGGGAATGTATCAGATGAACCTAGAACATCCTGTAATACAACAAAGTGTAAAAAAGTGCTCAAAAAAGATAATGGATTTATTTAAAGGACTTTGGAACTAATCTGAAGGGGACAAATCTGGGATAAACTGAGCAAAAATATAAAAGTTTAAATTAATACCTTATAACTCACTGCTGCTACTGCTAAGTCGCTTCAGTCGTGTCCAACTCTGTGCAATCCCATCGACGGCAGCCCACCAGGCTCTCCCGTCCCTGGGATTCTCCAGGCAAGAACACTGGAGTGGGTTGCCATTTCCTTCTCCAATGCATGAAAGTGAAAAGTGAAAGTGAAGTCGCTCAGTCGTGTCTGACCCTCAGCAACCCCATGGACTGCAGCCCACCAGGCCCCTCCATCCATGGGATTTTCCAGGCAAGAGTACTGGAATGGGATGCCATTGCCTTCTCCTTATAACTCACAGGATAAAACAAATACCCATGAGTCCATGTTAATAAAAGAAAGTAACTGAATACAAAAATAAATGTGTGAGAAAGTCAAGCTCATTCTTGCAAGAGAATTTCAATTAATTAAGTGTAGAGAAAAATGATGGAATTAGAAAAATCACCATTTGACAAACAGCACAGATGAAAGAAAACAAAGGAAATATAACAACTAAATGCAATGTTGGATCCGAGACAGGATCATGGTCCAGACATAAGTATTATTAAGATAGGTGACAAAATATGAATAAGGTTTGTAGCTCAATTAACATTTCTGTATAAATGTTAATTTCCTGATTTTGATAAGTTTACTGTAGTTATACAAGATATTAGCTTATCTAAATAAAGAGTTCAAAGCAGTGGTCATAAAAATGCTCACTGAACTTGAGAGAAGAATGTGTGAATACAGTAAGAACTTCAACAAAGAGAAAATATAAAAAAGAACCAATCAGAAATGAAGAATACAATAACTGAAAGGAAAACTATACTAGATGAAATCAACAGATTAGATGATGCAGAAAAACAAATCAATGATCTGGAAAACAGGTAGCAGAAATCACCAAAATGGAAGAGCAAAAACACAAAAGACTTTTTAAAAATGAGGACAGCTTAAGGACTCTCTGGAACATCAAACATAGTAACACACATACAGGTCCCAGAAGCCAAAGAGAGAAAGTACTTCTGCAGTTACCGGAGAACTTTCCTAACCTGACAAAGGAAACAGATGTCCAAATTCAAAAAGCAAAAGAGAGCACCAAAAAAGATGAACTTAAAGACATCAAACCCCAACACATACCATAATTAAAATGTCAAAAGTTAAATATAATAAGAGAATCTTAAAAGGAGCAAGAGAAAATAACTAGTTATGTACAAGGGAATCCCCATAAGACTATCCGCTGATTTTTTAGCAGACACTTTGCAGGCCACAAGAAAGTGGTACAACATGTTCCAAGTGCTGCAAGGAAAAACCTTAGAGAACACTTTACCTGGCAAGGTTATCATTCAGATTCAAAGTCTCCCAGATAAGCAGAAGCTAAAGGACTTCATCACCACTTAATCTGCCATTCAGCAAATGTTAAAGAGACTTAAATTTAAAAGGAAAAAAAAGGTCATAACTAGAAATGAAAATATACGAAAGGCGTTTTGTAATAATCTTTATAAGAAAAGAAGCTGAAAAAGGCCACAAAGAAGTCTCAATAAATTTAAGACCAGTGAAATCCTATCAAGTATCTTTTCCAAAGACAACAGTGAGAAGCTGGAAATAAATAAGAAGAAAACCGGAAAAAAGGCAAACACATGGCAACTGAACAACATCCTACCAAACAATCAATGGGGCAATAAAGACAAAAAAATACCCTGAGACAAGTTAAATGTTGGAAGTTGCGTTTAACTATGGGACACAGTAAAGACAATTTTAAGACTGCAGTTTACAGTGATATAGGCAAAGTTACTAGAATGAAGGAGATAACAAAGATCAGAGTGGGAATAAAAAAACAGAGACCAAAAAAATAGAAAACATCAACATAAGAGATGACTCTTGGAAAATATAAATAAAATTGACAAACCTTTAGTCAGACTCATCAAGAAAAAAAGAAAAAGGCTCCAAATTAATAAAATCAGAAAGGAAAGAGATGTTACAACGGATACCACAGAAATATAAAGGATCATAAGAGACTCCTACAAACAATTATATGCCATCAAACCGGAAAACCAAGAAGATATTGATAAAATTTTTAAAACAATATTCCAAGAACCAGGAAGAAAGAGAAAACTCGAGTAGACCAAATTATTAGTAATGAAACTGAGTCAGTAATTTTAAAACCTTCCAATAAATAGAAGCCCAATAGTCTAGAAGCAGACTAGATGACTTCCTAAAGCGAATTCTACCAAACATTTAAAGCAGAGTTAAAACCTATCCTTCTCAAACTATTCTGAAAAGTCGAAGAGGAAAGTTTCTAAACTCATTCTACAAAACTAGCATTACCCTGATACCAAAAACAGCCAAAGACACTACCCCCCCCAAAAAAAGAAAATGATAGGCCAATACGCATAAGTGAAGGTGACCAAGCAGTACAAACATCCAGTTATAAAATAAGTAAGTCATAAGGATGGAATGTACAGAATTGGGAATATAGTGAATTATACCATAGTAACGTTAAATGGTGACAGATGGTAACTTACAGTGATCACTCATAAAGTACATAAATGTGGTATCACTATGCTGTACACTTGAAATAAATATTATAACTGTATATTAATCATACTTCAATTAAAAACAAAGAATTCAAGACCAGATGTTAGACGTGTTTATTGCTCTCATGGACTACTCTCAGGAACTCTTAGTGACAGAACTAGGGAATACAGTGGACCTTCCATAGCCATGGGTTACACATCCAACCCAGATTCAGCCAAACATGGATGGAAAATATCGGAGGGGAAAGTCCAGAAAGTTCCAAAAGCAAAATGTGAATGTGCCCTCCACAGCATGTACATGTTATTCACAACTATTTATATAGCATTTACATTGCATTAGGTATTACAAGTAAACTAGAAATGAAAAGTTTAAGGGAGGAAGGATGTGCACAGGTTACATTCAAATATTACGCTTTGTTATATAAGGGACTTGAGCATCCTCAGATTTTGTATCTGTGAAGGTCCCACAGATGCTGAGGGACAGATGTATGTATGTGTTTCTACATATATGCATACACACACGTCTACATCCATAGGATTCTTTAAGGAACTCAATAAAGCTATTATACATAAAGTTTACATGAAAAGCCAAAGGTGTGAGAAGAATCAAGACACTCCATAAGACAACAGTAGTAAGAGACTTACCCTACCAACGATCAATTACAACACAGCAGTAATTACAAATAAACACAGAAAGGTTGAATTATTTAATATTGGTACTTGCACACATGTTTTATCCACATGGGGGAAAATTAAATTGAATACCTATTCCACTCTCTGTGTTAAAGTCATTTCCAATTTAACTGAAGACATGTGTGTAAAAGGCAAGATTATAAAAATTTTAGTAGACAATAAATGTAGATTTTATGGTCTCAGAATAGGTTAACAACATAAGAAAGAAAAACCATAAAGAAAAATAGTAAATTTGTTCTGCATCACAGTGAAGAACTTAGGTTCATTAAAAAAAGATCCTAAAGAAAATATAAGGATAAACCACAAGTTAGAAAACACATAACCAGCAAAATATAAGTATCTAGAATATATCTCTTAAAAATTTGTAAGAGAGACAATCCAATAGAAAAGTAGACAAAAAATTAGAAAAGGAAATACAAAAGCTCCTTAAAATAAATAATGCTTGGTGCTTTTAGTAATTACAGGAAGACAAAAACATCTTTACACACCTATCAGTTTGACTAAATTTAAGAAGTCAGACAATGTCAAGGGTGTGGCAAAGATAGGGAGCAATGGAAATAGTTAGAGTCCACTGGGAGTCATGTGCTGGAACAATCATTTTGAAAATTGTCCAGCACGGACATACTCAATCAGCAAGCAATTTCACTCCTGAGTTTATGGTCGCCCGGAGAACTGTCACTCAGAGACAAATACAATTATTCACAGCCACAGAAAACTGCAAACACCCCAAATTCCACCAGTAGAATAAATAGGAAAACAAAGTATAGTGAAGTCACTCAGTCGTGTCTGACTCTTTGCAACCCCACGGACTGTAACCTACCAGGCTCCTCCATCCATGGGATTTTCCAGGCAATAATACTGGAGCGGGTTGCCATTTCCTTCTCCAGGGGATCTTCCCAACCCAGGGATAGAACCTGGGTCTCCCGCACTGCAGGTAGACTCTACTTTCTGAGCCACCAAGGAAGCCCAAGTATGACTTTGCAATAGTATCAGTGAACTCTAACGCTAAATGCACCAGTAAAGAAAAAGTCAGGGGAATAATATCCTTAAACACTTCTTCAGAAAAAGATTAGTGATAAACCTAATTAAAAAAATTAGATTACAAGCTCACAGAAGGCTGGATCAATACTCATTAACAGTCATTAAAACCTTCCCATCGTTTTTTTCCTTAGAATTGTTGAATGTTTCCAAGATACAAACAATTAAGTCCTCCAAGAGATAACAGTATAACTTTCTATAGTTTTGAACACAATATTTAGTCCACGGCAAACACCAGATTAACAAAAGAAAACCACAGATCTCGTTTAGTTGTTTAAGAAGACCATACTTAAAATTCCCCAAGTCTGTTGAAAACACTTGCCAAGGCACCATCTATCTTATGGTTTTTCAAATTTTTTCTTTATGTATTAAAGGAAAAAAAAATGTTACTGTTACTCCACTACCAAGATGAGTGAAATTACTTCTAAGAACTTAAACCAATTAGACTATGAATTCATCTAAAAATATATATTAGAAACAGTACAACTTTCTATCTCCTCCTGTCCAAACAAACAAACAAAAAAACCCATCTTTTCAATTCAGTACAACACATTTAAAAAACAAAACACTCATGTAAGTAAAACACTCTGAGTTTTATCTGCAATCCTCTGATAGCAATGAGCTCTGATGACACCATGTTCTAAGCTGACTCGGCCAAGGTTAGAGTACAGTGTGCCCAGGAACCTCTTAAGTATCCTCAAACCAAAAGGTTTTTCATACCTTATAAAATTAACTTGAACAATTTGGAAAAATCGCAAGCTGTGCATTTAAATTTGGCATCTAAGATGCAATCTATTCTCCATGATTTTAAATGTTATATAATAGTGTTCAGAATTTAGAATATCTTGGTCCACATTTTATACAGGTGGGTGTATGTACAAAACCTTTAAAACAGATGGTAAGTTCCATAGAGACATCAAGTGGCAGTTCTAACTGATTCAGCTCTAATTCATTTTGTTTGCTTTCTAACAACGCTCTTTGAAAAAGAGCAATCCCAGAGCCCGTAGAAAAGATTTCTATTTTTAAGCAGAGGTGACAATCTTTACTTATGTAAGAAGAAATTATACAGGTTAGCAGAAGACATGAAATGCACTCGAATCCACTACAGACACGTCAAGGGAAACTTCCGTTCTCAGGGGTATATACTTCGTGTGTCAGTCTAACCAAAGTTATTGAGCCATAATTTTGCCACACGGGTTCTCCATTCTTCCCTTCAGAGCACAATGGATCATCAGAAGGCAATGTTTGCTTTCCTCTCTGCAGTGGCAACCGTGCATCTGGCCTGAACGCTAAATAGCCAGGTTCTTTACCAAATTCTTGAAAGTCAGCCAACATACAGATCTTTTCACTCAAAATAAGCAGGAAGGAAACAGACTCAAATCATAATCATCATATTTAGCTACTCAGAATGGGGAAGAGCAGCCTTACAGACGACCATTCCAGATGACTTGCAGTTTACCAGCACTTTGAAGGCAAGGAACCCACACATCTTCTCGGGAAGTCCACTCTACCCCATGTGGCTGGCCCACCCACAACGGCACCCATCAACTGGAGCCCACAGGCACAGGTGGAGAGACTGTCCACAACGTTGAACTCAACCTTCTGGTCCCCTCGCTTACTGCAAACAAGTCTACCATAAGCAACTGAAGGGGGTTAGAATTTGCTACTCGGAAACATACCATTTTGGCATACCGACTATTCTGAGCTAGAGGCACTAAAACAACAGGTGCAAAAAAGGCACTCGGATCTCCCCTTTTCTTCCTGAAAACAGGAGACAAAAAATTCCCGTGTGAAACATGCTCTCCCTGCACCTGGAGGAAAAGCACATTTTGATCAACAGAGACAGGGAGTCAAGGCTGAGAAGAATCTGCATAATCAAATCTTTTAAAAATTAACCTTATCTTCCCTTAACCTCCACCTACATATCTTTTTTTTTTTTCACAATCGGTACTCATTGTTCAACTTGATATATAAACATTAGGCCTAATTGGTTCTCTGGGTCTTTATTTTCCTATGAAAATCCCCATGTACATGTTAAAAATTTTTTTATAATCTTTCCCCCTATTTTACCTCCCCTACGCAATCATCACTCTAAGGAAAGCAGCAACATGGAAGAACATACTAAATTCAAGAACCTGAAGAAAAAGAGTTACCACAAGAAAACAAACCTGTTTTTAAAAGAATAAAGTTCCTCAAAAAATTCAAGAAAATATGATATCCATTTAAAAAATCAAAGATAAAATGATTACTTGGGGTTAAAATAAGAATATGAAAGTGAAAGTCACTCAGTTGTGTCTGACTCTGCAACCCCATGGACTATACAGTCCATGGAATTCTCCAGGCCAGAATACTGAAGTGGGTAGCCTTTCCCTTCTCCAGGGGATCTTCCCGACCCAGGAATTAAACCGGGGTCTCCTGCATTGCAGGCAGATTCCTTACCAACCTGATAAACTGGGAAACAAAAGTATGAAGGGTGATCAGAATCAGATCATGGAGCTCTGTAGCTGGATTCTATACCTTGGATCCCATCCCAGTGGACATTCTGGGCTCTGCCCATTATCCTCTTCCTTTCTGCTAAGAAACATGTTCCAATCTCCATTAATTTATAAAAAGCTTATTTATCTCTTGACCCAAAACACTCCTCCAAAATAAAGAAGTAATGAGGTAAGAAGATGTCCATGTCACGTGACAAGGAAGTTCCTGGCTTAAATAACCAAATGGATGGTTCTCCCATTAAAGGAACAATGAAATAAAAAAAGCCTGGGGAGGGTTGGGGAGAACCTAATAATGATGTACAACATTTAAAATGTCTTTACAGAAAGACACTGTTATAAACTAACAGCCTGTGTTCTGAATTTGGTCCACAGGCATGTTTTCTTTGGCCCATGCAGTACTTAACAAAAATTCAACCTGTCCTTGAAAATGTACGGTATTTACCATGCAAATCCTGATTTACAGCTTCTCTTGAGAAACTGGGAGTCTGATAACTTTGGGCCCAACATACCCAGATAGCAATAAAGGCCAGAGCCTAACTGCCTGCGTGGGGACTGCAGGCTCCTGCTCTCCACCATCTCCAAGACTGCCTTCCTGACCCTGAGTCTATGTCAACGGCCACTTATCACCCCACTAACACTATTGTTTTTCTTAGTGTAGAAAAACATTTTTTTTTCCTTACTCAAAGACCTGCTTTTTACTCATTTACATTGTTGCCCAGGCTCTTAAGCTGGTGAATCTGCTATAACACAAGAGAGTCAACAGTTGAAAACGTGGGTCTCTGGCTGGTAAGAGAAGACAGGGCTACAGCTGGGGTTTAAGCTAGCTTTGAAATAGGTGGCTGGATGGCATCACCGACTCGATGGACATGAGCCTGAGTGAACTCCAGGAGTTGGTGATGGACAGGGAGTCCTGGCGTGCTGTGATTCATGGGGTCGCAAAGAGTCGGACATGACTGAGCAACTGAACTGAACTGAACATGGAAAAAGGCTGCGCTCACAAAAGAGAATGTTTAAAAGGGGATAGTAACTATGGATGGAACTTTAGGAAATGCCCATAATTCAAGTCAGTAAAAGAAAGGATAATAGTAACAAATACAGTGAAAAAAATAGAATGGGAAAGATTAGAGATTTCTTAAAAAAAAACTGAAGATATCAAGGAAACATTTCACGCAAGAATGGACACAATAAAGGATAGAAACAGCAAGTACCTAACAGAAGAAGAAGAGATTAAAAAGAGGTGGCAAGAACACACAGAGGAACTATACAAAAAAGGTGACCGGGATAACCATGATGACGTGCTCACTCACCTAAAGCCAGACATCTGGGAGTATTAAGTCAAGTGGGCCTTACAAAGCATTACTACAAAGCTAGTGGAGGTAATGGAATTTTAAATATAAAATTCTAAAAGATGATGCTGTTAAAGTGATGCACTACACACACACACACACACACACACACACACACACGTCAGCAAATTTGGAAACTCAGCAGTGGCCACAAGATTGGAAAAGGTCAGTTTTCACTCTAATCCCAAAGAAGGACAATGTCAAAGAATGTTTAAACTATTGTACAATTTTACTCATTTTACATGCTAGCAAGGTAATGTTAAAATCCTTCAAGCTAGGCATCAACAGTATATGACCTGAGAACTTCCAGATGTACAAGCTGGGTTTCAAAGAGGCAAAGGAACCAGAGATCAAATTGCCAACATTCACTGGATCATGGAGAAAGCAAGGGAATACCAGAGAAACATCTACTTCTGCTTCACTGACTATGCCAAGCCCTTGATTGTGTGAATCACAACAAGCTGTGGAAAATTCTTAAAGAGATGGGAATACCAGACCACCTAACCTGCCTCCTGCAAAACCTGTATACAGGTCAAGAAGCAACAGTTAGCACCAGACATGGAATAACAGACTGGTTCCAAATTGGGAAAGTATGTCAAGGCTGTATACTGTCACCCTGCTTATTTAACTTACATGCAGAGTACATCATGTGAAAAGCTGGGCTGGATGATTCACAAGCTGGAATCAAGACAGCCAGGAGAAATACCAACAACCTCAGATATGTTGATGATACTATTTAATGGCAGAAAATGAAGAATACCTAAAGAGCCTCTTAATGAGGATGAAAGAGGAGAGTGAAAAAGCTGGCTTGAAACTCAACGTTAAAAAAACTATAATAATGGCATCTGGTCCCATCACTTCATGGCTAATAGATGGGGGAAAAGTGGAAGCAGTGACAGATTTTATTTTCTTGGGCTCCAAAATCACTGTGGGTTTTGTGTTGCTGGAGAAGACTCGAGAGTACCTTGGACTGCAAGGAGATCAAACTAGTCAATCCTAAAGGCAATCAACCCTGAATATACACTGGAAGGACTGCTGCTGAAGTTGAAGCTCTAGTACTTTGGCCACCTAATGTGAAGAGCCAATTCATAGGGAAAAAAGCCCTCATGCTGGGAAAGACTTTAGGCAAAACAACGGGGCAGCAGAGGATGAGATGGTTAGCCAGCATCACCAACTCAAGGGACATGAATTTGAGCAAACACTGGGAGACAGTGGAGGACAGAGAAGCCAGGCATGCTACAGTCCATGGATTGCAAAGAGCTGAATGTGACTTAGCAACGGACAACAAGAACAACACTAACAACAAGATAAGTGCAAGTTCAAAGAGTGAGGGGTTCAAGTAGGAGTTCGAGATGAACTGAGTTGATGGTGCACAGATTACAGCAAAAATTCTGTCAGGTTGTGAGACCAGCACTATAGAAAGAGGTGAGACCTTTTCTGGTGGTCCAGTGGTTAAGAATTCACCTGCCGATGCAAGGGACACGGGTTCAGTCCCTGTTCCAGGAAGATCCCACGGGCCGCGGGGCAACGAAGCCCACGTGCCGCAGCGACTGATGCTAGTGCACCTCGGGCCCAGGCTCCACAAGAGAAGGGACTGTGATGGAAAGCCCGAGCGCCAGACTAGAGAGTACCCCCGCCTGCCGCAAGTAGAGAAAGCCCGCGCGCAGCAAAGACCTGGTGCAGCCACAAATAAATAAGAAGACAGAGGTGAGAGTCCATTTATTTAGCCATTCTTCATTTGCCAGAATTATCATATGCAATCTAAAGTAAGTTGCATCTTACTCATGAAAAGCATTTTTTAAGTAAAGAGCAGCGGCAGAAATATACATTAGGCACAGTTCAACAACAAACTGCTTTCAGAGAATAATTTGTATTATCATAATAATGAAACAGGTCAATTAATAAAAGGAAAAAGTTACTAGGCTTTCCTCCAAATTTTTATGTAACGAGGGAAGGGGGAAAAAAGTCCATTTAACATTAAAAGACATACAAGAATTTCAAGCATCACAGTGGCAAAAGCCATCAGACTCTGAATATGGAGGAATATCTCTGCACATTTAGTTTAAAAAGAGGATAATTTAGAAATTCTGCCATCTTAGGCTCCTATGTAATACTTTTTGTACGAGATTACTAGATAAACAGGATAGAGTGTATGGGCAGAATTCATAAGGAAAAAGAAATTCAATATAAAACAGACGTGAAAATGCTCACCCTCATTAAAAATCAAGAAATAAACATTAAGACAAAAATGAAGTAGCCATCATTTTATAACTAATAAATGAGCAAGGTAATATTTTATACTTCTATAACTATTAAATTAGCAAAATAATTTTTTAATTTAACCTGATTGAAAATTTTTGATTGAAGTATGATTGATTTACACTATTACATTAATCTCAGGTAGACAGCACAGTGACTCAGTATTTGGTGAAAATTTTTTTTTAGATTTGACACTAATGAGCCTGAATTTAAATGCCGTGTGGCCCTGTAAATTGGGATGACATCTATAAAAGTAGTTAATATTCAGCAAAATGCTCATAACCCTTGTGATTGATGGCTAAGTCATCAGTGGTACTCCTAGAAATACAACTTACGTAAATAATACAAGAGAAGCAAAAGGTTATATGAATGAAAATACTCTCTGATACAAAGTAAAACAAAATACAGACTCTGGAAACAAGTGAACTGTCCAATAACAGATATACTACATAGAGAATCAAAGTGCATCCATACTACACTTTAAATTTATATATATACTGGAAAGACAAATCAATAGAGCATTTTTTTTTCACATTTCAATATTCTCTGAATAAGAGTAAGTGAAACTGGAAGAGAATCTGTCATTCATAATTTTATAAAAGTGACACACAGACCAAAACTGCAGCCATAGAGTACAGGGAAAGATGGGGTTTAACAACTAACCAGCTTCAGAAAATGAAAAAAGTACTGGGTACCTTAAAAAAAAGAACTTCAACAAGAAAGATTTAGAGACATAAATCTTACACAGAAAATTGTTTAAAATATCATGGAGGTGAGGCAGTTTGTGAATCAGGCGATGCTAGGAAAGAAGAAATAAGCAGTAACATTGGGAGAAAAGAAACATAGCAGTTTGGGGAATAATTATGATTGAGAACAATTTTTGTAGATTATAAACTAGAAAAAGAATGAGTAACCAGTAGAGAGAAAAATTGAAAATTCAGGAGAGAAGAAAGGAATATGATGCAACAGCTCTTGGAGGCCACACGGTACAAGTACTAAACTTCCATGAAAGGAACCTGGCTTTTTATTAATATTCTGTCCCTGAAAATTTGTCTACAGAAAATACTTAAATGAAAACTTTAATACCTTTTTAAAATAAGAGACACTGTTAGGACATGTCACCAAACAGTATTTAAGCATAAAAGCAAGCAACACAATTTAAACAAATGATTCTCACATTAACTTCTAAAAATGCCAGAGGTCCTAAGTTAAACCCCAAACAAAATAATTGTGTTAGAGGGATGAATGTTTTGCATGGATCTAAAATTCACTTTTTTATTCATTTTAGCACTGCTGAAATCAGGAAGCATCTAACAATTACTGGCGTCATACCACTAGTTTTAAAAGCCAAGGTCTCTTCCTTAAAGATACTAGAATAATGAAATGTCTTACAATTGAAGGCATCTTAAATTCAAGAAAATGTGGTATCTCTCTGTCCTTACAAACTACTCTCTCAATTATATAACTACAAGAGAAAAGAAGAGAGGGGAAGAGAAACTTGGCATATGCAATTTTAAACTACTTTTCCTTTACAAAAATATAAAATTGTGAACATTCTACCAGGCAGATTCCTGTTTCTATAATTAAATGATCCCCATGGTCCTGATTCAATAAAGTTTATTCATGCTCATAAATGTAGAGCATAAATCAATACATAGATGTTTTACAGCTTTCTATGTGATTGACAGCCATTTTACAGCATGGGAAAAGTGATATTTAAGGGGAAAGGACAACTAAAATAGCACACTTTCACTTAAAAATAATCTACATTAAAACAAATTTTTATTTTTTAAATTATGAAAGTATAATAGTATATTTATAGGAGACTTGGAAAATATAGAACAAGCTTACACATAGTTCTACATATTACAATTATTTTTAGTTAAAAATTAAGGATTTTTAAGATAATCCTTAATTATCCTAAAATTTATTTAAGGATAATTTAGGATAAGTTAAGATATTTAACTGGAGTTTCAATATCAAACTCTCAAAAATTAATACAATGAATATACAAGAAGTAGAAAGATATAGTAAACCTGAAAAGGTCTGTGAACCAATTCAACATAATTAAGATGTATATAATTTTCACACAATTAAAAAACAAGTTTTTTTTTTTCCACACAATAGGATACAAATTCTATTCTAGTTGCCACAGACTGCAAACTAGGAGACAGTGGAACACATCCAGGGACAGATAACAACGTGGAAAATTTTCATGCAAACAAAACTTTCTAATCAACAAAAATCAGAGGCAAGAATATTTTATTAAAGACATTAAATTTTAATAGTAATGCTAATTAAAGGAACTATCAGTTAGGCATTTTAAATTTTTCACATCTTTGCAATTTTCTGTAAACCTAAAATTATTTTAAAATAAAGACTCTACGATTAAACAAGTATACATATTTGTTAAACTGACAGCAACAATTTTTGCTAGTAATTTCATTGATGTTTTAACTTCAACAAATAGCTTATGTGAAAAGATAAAAGCAAAGTTTAAGAAAAATACTTAACAAGACATTTAATAGCATCAAGCTTCTTTGGCAATTACCCTAATCACAACAATGCTGCTGCTGCTGCTATGTTCCTTCAGTCGTGTCCGACTCTGTGCGACCCCACAGATGGCAGCCCACCAGGCTCCTCTGTCCCTGGGATTCTCCAGGCAAGAACATTGGAGTGGGTTGCCATTTCCTTCTCCAATGCGTGAAAGTGAAAAGTAAAAGTGAAGTCGCTCAGTCGTGTCCGACTCCCAGCAACCCCATGGACTGCAGCCTACCAGGCTCATCTGTCCATGGGATTTTCCAGGCAAGAGTACTGGAGTGGGGTGCCACTGCCTTCTCCGAATCACAACAATAAATCACTCCAAATTAACATACACTACAAATTTTTTGATATTTTCAGTAAACCAAACTTGCCAGCTAATAGATTTATTATACCCTGACGCTTACTCCTTGGAAGGAAAGTTTTGACCAACCTAGATAGCATATTAAAAAGCAGAGACATTACTTTGCCAACAAAGGTCCATCTAGTCAAGGCTATGGTTCTTCCATTGGTCATGTATGGATGTGAGAGCTGGACTATAAAGAAAGCTGAGTGCCAAAGAATTGATGCTTTTGAACTGTGGTGTTGGAGAAGACTCTTGAGAGTCCCTTGGACTGCAAGGAGATCCAACGAGTCCATCCTAAAGGAGATCAGTCCTGGGTGTTCATTGGAAGGACTGATGCTGAAGCTGAAACTCCAATACTCTGGCCATCTCATGCGAAGAGTTGACTCACTGGAAAAGACCCTGATGCTGGGAGGGATTAGGGGCAGGAGGAGAAGGGGACGACAGGGGATGAGACGGCTGGATGGCATCACCGACTCGATGGACATGAGTTTGAGTGAACTCTGGGAGTTGGTGATAGACAGGGAGGCCTGGCGTGCTGTGATTCATGGGGTCGCAAAGAGTTGGACACGACTGAACTGAACTGAACTGATATTATATTGGACATGCAAAAGATAACCAAATCAATAAAATTAGCATCTTAAAATGTTTCTTCGGCAACTTACATTGGGCCAGTGATTTACTCACAAAACATTTTAAAGTGATTCTGAATATAAATAGGGACTCTGAATCAAAGCCAAAACAGGAACCTTGCCAGAAAATTCCTTCAGACTTTATAGTTGTAGTTACTTTGTAACTTGCAAAGCACTTTCACACAGCATTGTTCTTAGGATAACATAAGCTATGTTATCTAACACAGTAAATCCAGATCTTACCATTTTTAAATACTATTATTTACAGTTTGTGGTTAAACTTCGGCGAAGTTCATCACTCTGATATATATATATATATATATATATATATATATATATATAGACAGACAGACAGAGAGAGAGAGAGAGAGCACATATATATATATACATTAAGCACATGTTTTTCACTGGCCATCAGAGGCTATGATGGCTATAAAATTTCAAGACCACTGACCAGGACAGATATTACAACATCATTATACAAGAAATTGCAACTAATTCTGCCTGAAGTAAGAGAAAAGGGGAATACGCAGTAGAATTCAAAACCTCTAGCATTTTATCACTCTTCAATAAAATGTAAAGACAATCAACATTTTCTGACTGTTTAGTATAAGCAATGCATTATGTTAGAAGACATAAAACAGTTCCTGTCCTCAAGAAAATTACAGTATACAGGGGAAAGAAATATAAAGACCTATAACGTGGCACATTGAGAGGGTAACAGGCAGGAAGGCCAGGGGTCTCCAAATAGAGGAAATAGCCTGCAAGTGTCAGACATTTTTATCTCTCTTAAGCGGCAGGAGGAAACAAACTAGCAATATTTTTTCCTTCTCTATACAAATTTAAAGGGAGGTTTCTCTTAAAATATTGTGTTGCCATAATGACACCCGGCTTCGCCTGAAGTTAGCTATTCTCGAGTCTAGAGATAACCAACGCCTTTTTTCTTATGGAAATGTTTGTCTTAAGCTATGCTAATGTACTATGCCTTTACCCCAAACTCTGTCTCCAAGTCAGTTCCGCCTCTTGGCCCAGAACCTACTTGACAAACCAGTATGGATATTGTTCCCCTAATCTATGTAAATGAAACTATCTGTATGGTGGTCTGCCCTTCTTCAAGATTCAAGTTAATCATTTTATGGCCCAGGATAAACCATTTGGTGCCAAGATTATCCCAAAATGCATCTTATGGGTGAGGGGCCTGGTGCCATTCTGAATTTTAAGACATTCCTTTCTTTCATTAACAGACTGCTAGTGACTATATAACATCCAGCTAAAGACTAGCAGGGGGGTACTCTTTCTGCCCCCTTCTGATGCCTATGTCAGAAGCTTTCTCTATTTCCTTTATACTTTAATAAAACTTTATTACACAAAAGCTCTGAGCGATCAAGCCTCGTCTCTGGCTCCGGATTGAATTCTTCTCCTCCGGGGGCCAAGAATCCTGGTGTATTCGCGTGATTCAACAACAACCTTTCAGTAAGCATTAGAGGAGTTTTATGAGATAATAAAAGACATACCATTAACTGAGAACTGTATTAGACTATAATTGGATTTGCATTATTGCAAATGGAAAATATTTTTTCTGGGCTAAAAAGGCTTTATCAACACCAGACTTCAGTTCTTTGTAAAAATTTTTAAACACAGATACATTTGCATATTAATAAATTCACTATAGTTTATTCCATAATTGGGAAAGGAGTACGACAAGGCTATATACTGTCACCCTGCTTATTTAAATTGTATGCAGAGTACATCACGTGAAATGTTGGACTGCGTGAAGCACAAGTTAGATTCAAGATTGCCAGGAGAAATGTCAAAAACCTCAGATATGTAGATGATATGATTCTAACGGCAGAAACTGAACAGAAACTAAAGAGCACACTGACGAAAGTGAAAGAGGAGTGTGAAAAATCTGGCTCAACAACCAACACAACACTGTAAAGCAATTATCCTCCAATTAAAAACAAATTAAAAAAACCCTCAACATTCAAAAAACTAACATCATGGCATCCAATCCCATCACTTCATGGTAAATAGATGGGGAAAAAAAACGCGAACAGTGACAGACTTTATTTCCTTGGACTCCAAAATCAATGAGGACAGTGAATGCAGCCATGAAATTAAAAGACGCTTGTTCCTTGGAAGAGAAGCTATGACCAACCTAGAGAGCATATTAAAAAGTGGAGACATCACTTTGCCAACAAAGGTCCGTATAGTCAGAGCTATGGTTTTTCCAGTAGTCACGTACAAGTGTGAGAGTTGAACCATAAAGAAGGCTGAGTGCTGAAGAACTGATGCTTTTGAACTGTGGTGTTGGAGAAGACTCTTGAAAGTCCCTTGGACTGCAAGGATATCAAACCAGTCAATCCTAAGGGAAATCAATGCTGAATGTTCACTGGAAAGACTGATGCAAAAGCTGAAACTCCAATACACTGGCCACCTGATGTGAAGAGCCGACTCACTGGAAAAGACCCTGATGCTGGAAAAGACTGAGGGCAGGAGGAGAAGAAAACGACAGAGGATGAGATGGTGGGATGGCATCATTGACTCAACAGACATGGGATAGGGAAGCCTGGTGTGCAGGAGTCCATGGGTCTCAGAAAGTCGGACACAACTGAGCAACTGGACAATAACTAAGAAATGTTGTTTCTGACCCTTCCAACCATTCAGATTTCACAAAAATTCTTAAAGCAGTAAAACCAAAATTGGCAAATAAGAGCATCAGCCCTTGAAGGCAAAACAATTTTTAGGAACTGTTATGGCTAACACCAAAGAATTCTAATTCCTCATTCCCATTTCAGGATGCAATATGTAGAAGAAAAATCAAAGTTACGCTCAATGGATTTTCCTAAGTTAACCTTTTTAACAAATTAAAATACACATATAAATATACAAATCTTAAGTGTACACCTTTAACATATAGTGAAATCACCTATGTAAACAGTACTCAAACAAGAAAGAACATTACCAACACCTCAAAAGCCACCTTCATAGCTTCCAAAGCCAGCAACCATTATAACCTCAAGCACCACACACTGGTTCCGCCTGTTTTCAAACTGAACATTTTATAGCACAAGAAAATATGAGGTTGGAAAGTAACTTCTTTAAATGAGGGCATAGAGTATGCTGTTTTCTTTCCTTCATCATTATGAATCTCATCTATGTTGAAACAGGAAGCATTAGTAGAGTTACATGAACATACCACAGTATGTTTCTCCATTTATTACTAAAGAACATTTCTACATTTTTTCTACTTTGGCAAGTACAAATAATGCTGCTACGAATTGGACACGTTCTCTGGGGCACAAATGCGTGCGTTTCTGTTGGGTCTGTACACATCTGGGCGTGGAAGTGCTGGATCCAGAGGTGCTACCAATTTCTATCCCACCAGTAGTGGGCTTCCCAGGAGGTGCAGCGGGTAAAGAATCTGCCTGCCTATGCAAAGACACAGGTTTGACCCCCGGGACAGGAAGATCCCCTGGAGGAGGAAATGACAACCCACTCCAGTATTTTTGCCTGGAAAATTCCGTGGACAGAGGATCCTAGTGGGCTACAGTTCGGGGGGTTGCAAAGAGCTGGACGCAACTGAGCACAGCACAGCCACCACAGTGGACGAGTTCCAGCTGCTCCACACTTAGAATTAGCAGTCTTTTTCTTTTGTCATCCTGCTGAGAATATAATAGTGCATCATTATGGTTTTAGTTTGCATTCTTCTTTTAAGAAATGATTTAGCATCGTCTTTCTTGAGCTGTCTATTCAAAACTTAAGTCTTGGCCAAGAGGAAGGTAAGAGTTGGAAAGGAGGGTCTGGCTTTTATTGATTCATAGTTCTTTATCCATTCTGGATATGAATCCTCTGTTTGACATATATATCCTTTGACTGTATGTCTTGCCTTTTCACTCTTGACAATGTTTTATGATGAAGAGAAATTCTTAACTTCAGAGTAATTCGATGTATCCATTTTGCCGTTTATGGTTAATCTCGATGGAATTCAAATGCAAAAACAGGCTTCTTTATTTTTAAAAAAGTGAATTACTTTGGGCTTCCCTAGAGGCTCAGTAGTAAAGAATCCACCTGCCAACACAGGAGACATGGGTTTGATCCCTAATCTGGGAAGATCCCGCATTCCACGGAGCAACTGAGCCCATGCACCACAACTACTGAGCCTGTGCTGTGGAACCGCCAACTCCTGAGCCCACAGGCTACAACTACGGAAGCCCGTGCGCCCTACAGCCCATGCTCTGCAGTAAGAGAAGCCCTCACACTGCAGCTAGAGAGCAGCTCCCACTCGCCGCCGCTAGAGAAAGGCCGGTGCGGCAACAAAGACACAGGACAGCCAAAAATAAATATTTTTTAGAAAGTGAATCACTTTAAATAAGTTCATAAACAGATTTTCATTTGCAACAAACTTAGGATAGGTAATTGCACAATAAAAAAAAATGTAAGAGTCATTTTAATATAAAATGATTAGAAACTGGATACCAGGTTTCTGGTGGGGCACAGCACAGATTACTAACCTCCACTCCAGTCAAATTTTAAATTTCTAGTCTCTCCAAATTTTAAACTTCTAGTCTCATTCAAATAATTTTGAACAATGGTCCCGTAATACAAGTTTTATTTGAATGCCTCAAAGAAATTTGGGAATCTAAGTAAATGTGACAAAAAGGGTGCCCAAAATACATTATATCCCTGACCTAAATGTCTCTTAAATAAAATGAGGGTGCTGATAATTTAGTATACAAACTTTTTTTTTGTATATTTGCTTAGATAATCTCTAGCAACATAGAAGAAATTACTATGCCATTTAACATCCTAAAATGAAAACCAAGAATAACTGAGGAAAATGAAGGTGTTTGATAATTTAAAGATATAATATCTGTATAACAAATCACATTATGATATAATTACATATTCTTTGAACAAGAACTTTCTTGACAGTATGACGCATGCAAAACAACAAAGCATTTCAGAGACTTAAGAATCTGCTCAGGAATATGCACGTTTATATAAACTATATACATAAGCACAGCTTCCTTGGCTATCTTTATATTGATCCACCAAGCCACTAATCAAGTTTTACTTATAATAAGTACATCAAAATGACATGATAAATATGGAAAAAGAATCAGTCATGGAACCCATGATATAAGGATCTTATTTATGCTAAAATCACTTGAAGAATACACATTTTCTTGTCGCTTTTTCGTTTAGGTTGATGTTAATAACAATTCATATAGGTCCTCTTATTTGAAGAATTCAAAGAGCTTGCCAGTATCTTAACTTTTACAAGAAGTCTTTCAACAAAAGTATGCCATATCACATCATCAAAAATTGATACAAGCCTGGTAGAACATTTGGTTAACTACTCACCTATGGTTAAACTGAAAACTAAAAGCACACTTCATCCTGTCCTGGCTAGACATGAGCATCAATATCTAGCTTATCAGGAAAGCTCCCTATGACAACCTCTACTAATTCCACAATGGCCAATAAAAAGGAAAAAAAGGAAAAGATGGGAGAGCAACTACTCTATGAGAAAAAAAAGATCGTAATGAATCCAGAGTTGCCCAGAAGCATCCACATTATTTCTAAAAGACAGTAGACTAGATATTGCAAGTTATTTAGTCAACTTATGAACAACACTTGGTGCACACAGAAAGACACACTCACAAACCCCTTGTCTTAGTTTCACGGCTCCAGCTTGAAAGGCACTAAAACAGATGTTACAGAGTTTCTGTGCTTTACTTAGAGAAGAGCTCCTGCAACAGTTACTGAGAGGCACTCCACTACTCTTTTCCAAACACAATTCTAACAGACTTCCTCATGATCATTTCATAAAAGCAGAAAACCAGAAAGGGGACGGGAAATGGGACTGCTGCCAGAATCAGGCACACCAACAGCAGAAAAGTAAAGCCTGAAAGAGACAGAAGTAGTACAACACGACTCAACAGTCCTCCAAAGCTTCTCAGTAATTCCAAATCCATCTTGTAATTAGAGCCCATGACAATGAACTCCAGTATCAAGAAATGATTATATTCACTGTACTTAAAATAATTCTTCTCAGAAGTCTTTAACATAGGAAACTTAAAAGCTTAAAGAGGACACTTCACCTAAGAAGATACAAAGATGGCAGATACATGAAAGACGTTCAAAATTATTCACTGATAGGGAAATGCAAATTAAAGCCATGACAACTACAAACTTGTTAGAATAGCCAAAATGAAAAATACTGGCAATTAGTTCTAGGGAGGATGTGAAGCAAGGAGAACTCTCAAACACTGCTGCTGGGGATGCAAATTGATACAACTGCTCTTGAAAACAGCTTGAAAGCTTCTCTTAAACTTAAACATACACTATGATCAAGAAATCACACATCTAAGTATCTACCCAAGAGAAATGAAAACTTACATTAACAGAAAATCCTGAACAAAAATGTTTATAGCAGCTCTCTACTAATAATTATCCAATCTGGAAGCAACCCAAGTGTCCTGCAATGGGTGAATGTATAAACAAACATCCACAGGATGGGAGACTCAACAGTAAAAAGGAACTACTGATACATGCAACCATTCGAATGACGCTCAAAGGCATGCTGAGTGAAGGAAAGCCAGTCTTAGAAAGTTAAATACCGTATGACTCTATTTACATGACATTCTAATTTATTAAGTTAGATGACATTCTCAAAAGGACAAAACTCTAGGATGACAGTACAGACCAGTGGCTGCCAGAGGACATGGAGGGGTAGGGAGAGGAGAGGTGACTATACATAAAGGGACGGTGCGAGTGTTTTAGGGTCACAAAACTGTCCTCAATCCTGACTGGGGTGGAAGTTACGGGAAATCTAAAAGTGTTTAAAGATTTGTAGAACCGGACACATGTGTTCAAAACCATGTGATAATTTTAAGAGGGTCCTCCTTTAGCTCACATATATATAAATAAAATGCTAGGAAAATATTGCAGATTTGAAGAAATGATGACTTTGCAACATTCTCATGTTGACATATGACTGATTCTGACAGCCTTCAAAGACAGAAAAACACATACCATAAACGGTAATCCTAAGAAAGCTAGAGCCAACTTTATTACTATTAGACAAAGTGGACTTTAAGACAAAATATTACTGAAGAAAAAGAGTTTAAAATGACGAAAGGGTTGATTAACTAGGGAGATATAATAATTATAAATGTATACGCAATCTAACAACAGAGCCCCAAAACAAATGAAACAAAACTGGACAGAACCAAAAGGAGAAAGAGACCCTTCAACAATAATAAGACATTTCAACACCCCTCCTCTAAGTCACAGAACAACTAGACAAAAATCATAAAGGATATAAACATTTGAACAGCACTATTTATCATAGTGACCTAACTAGCATCTACAAAATACTCTAGAATACAAATCCTTTTCAAGACGCAAGATAGATCATTTGCAATGTCATAAAACACGTCTCAATAAATTTAAAAGGACTGAAATAAAATAAAATACATTTGGGACTCCAAAGAATTAAATCAAAACAAAAGTAATCTAGGAAATCTCCAAATAATTGGAAATCAAACAGTAATTTGTAAACAACCTGTGGGTCAAAGAAAATAAATTTTTATCAAGCAATTAATACTATGAAGTGAATGAAAACAACAAAAATAAAAAGTGAAAATGTAGAGGACGTAGCTAAAGACATCATTTTATAAGTTTTAAACTTAGGCCCACATTAGAAAATAAAAACTTCAATTCTCTTCCACTTTAAATTAGATAAAGAGTAAACTAAACCCCACAGAATGAAAAAGGAAGGAAATTACAGTTTAGAGCAAAAATCACTGGAACTGAAAACAGCAAAAATAGAGAAAAAACAATGAAACCAGAGTTGATTCTTTTAAAAGGTCAATAAAACTGACAAACTTTTACCTAGACTGACAAAAAAAATGAAAAAGACACCAATGAACAAAATCAGGATTCAGAGAGGAGGCATCACTATTGACCCTATAGAAAAAGATTATAAAGGAAAATTATAAGAAAGAATTTGCTGGCACTGCAGGAGAACCCAATTGGATTCCAGGGGTGGGAAGTTCCCCTGGAGAAGGGACAGGCCACCCACTCCAGTATTCTTGGGCTAATTGGCCTGCAATGCGGGAGACCTGGGTTCAATCCCTTGGTTGGCAAGAGACCCTGGAAGAGGGCATGGCAACTCACTCCAGTATTCTTGCTTGGAGAATCTCCCATTGACAGAGGAGCCTGGAGGGCTACAGTTCATGGGGTCGCAAAGAGTCAGACATGATTGAGCACTAAGCACAGTGCAGTGTATCACTAAATCAGATAATTTAAATGAAATGGACAAAATCTTAGAAAGATAGAAAGTAGTAACACCAACTTAAGAAGAAACAGGTCTTGAACAGACCTGTAACAAGAAATTCAACTAGCAATTATGAATCTTCCCACAAAAAGAAACTCAAGCCCAGATGGCTTCACTGCTGAATTCCATCACATATTTAAACAAAGCCAATTCTTAACAAACTCTTCCAGAAAACAGAAAAAAAGAGAATGCTTCCCAACTCATTCTTTTTTGTTCCCAACTCCTTCTAAAAATTCATTATCCTGATACCAAAGCCAAAGATATCACAAAGATAGAAAACAGATCAATATCCCTCTTGAATACACACACACACACACACACACACACACACACAAATTCAATTAGTAAACAAAATCCAGCAACCTAAAAAAAAGATTAGATACTATCATCAAATGAGATTCATCCCAGGAATGCAAGCTTGATTTAATATCTGAAAATCAATTAATGTAACAATATTTAAAACATGAATTTAGTATACCAATTCTGTATATTATCATCCTGCTTATTTAACTTATATGCAGAGTACATCATGAGAAATGCTGGACTGGAAGAAACACAAGCTGGAATCAAGATTGCCGGGAGAAATATCAATCACCTCAGATATGCAGATGACACCACCCTTATGGCAGAAAGTGAAGAGGAACTAAAAAGCCTCTTGATGAAAGTGAAAGTGGAGAGTGAAAAAGTTGGCTTAAAGCTCAACATTCAGAAAACAAATATCATGGCATCTGGTCCCATCACTTCATGGCAAATAGATGGGGAAACAGTGGAAACAGTGTCAGACTTTATTTTTCTGGGCTCCAAAATCACTGCAGATGGTGACTGCAGCCATGAAATTAAAAGACACTACCTAGATAGCATATTCAAAAGCAGAGACATTACTTTGCCAACAAAGGTCCGTCTAGTCAAGGCTATGGTTTTTCCTGTGGTCATGTATGGATGTGAGAGCTGGACTGTGAAGAAGGCTGAGCGCCAAAGAATTGATGCTTTTGAACTGTGGTGTTGGAGAAGACTCTTGAGAGTCCCTTGGACTGCAAGGAGATCCAACCAGTCCATTCTCAATTACATCAGTCCTGGGATTTCTTTGGAGGGAATGATGCTGAAGCTGAAACTGCAGTACTTTGGCCACCTCATGCAGAGAGTTGACTCATTAGAAAAGACTCTGATTCTGGGAGGGATTGGGGGCAGGAGGAGAAGGGGACGACAGAGGATGAGATGGCTGGATGGCATCACTGACTCGATGGACATGAGTCTGAGTGAACCCCGGGAGTTGGTGATGGACAGGGAGGCCTGGCGTGCTGCGATTCCTGGGGTTGCAAAGAGTCGGACACGACTGAGCGACTGAACTGAACTGAGTATACCAATAAAGGACAAAAAGCCACATGATCACATCAATATACACAACACTCACTCATGATATAAAACAATAAAACCTCAGTAAACTAGGAACAGAAGGGAGCATTCTCAACCTGTAAAAGATATTTGTACAAAACCTACAGCTAACATCATACTTAATGTTAAAAAACTGAAAGTGTTTCCACAATATCAGGAACAAGATAAGGATGTCCACTCTCACCATTTCTATTCAAAAATCCTGCTTACTTAAAATGAAGTCGCTCAGTTGTGTCCAACTCTTTGCAACCCCATGGACTGTAGCCTGCCAGGTTCCTCTGTCCATGGGATTCTCCAGGCAAGAATACTGGAGTGGGTTGCAATTTCCTTCTCCAGGGGATCTTCCCGACCCAGGGATCAAACTCGTGTTTCCCACGTTGCCGGCGGACTCTTTACCGTCTAAGCCACCAGAGAATCCCTATATGCAAAGTACATCACGAAAAACGCCGGACTGGATGAATTACAAGCTGGAATGAAGGGAGAAATATCAACA
Organism: Bos taurus; assembly: GCF_002263795.3. Lineage (NCBI taxonomy): Eukaryota > Metazoa > Chordata > Mammalia > Artiodactyla > Bovidae > Bos > Bos taurus. The sequence goes on along the minus strand of NC_037337.1, from coordinate 83,047,426 downwards.
ACCTCAGATATGCAGATGATGCCACTCTAATGGAGGAAAGCGAAGAGGAACTAAAGTGTCTCTTTATGAGGGTGAAAGAGAGTGAAAAGCTGGCTTAAAACTCAACATTCAAAAAAGTAAGATCATGGCATCCAATCCCATCATGTCGTGGCAAAAAGATGGGGAAAAAATGGAAACTTTTCTTGGGCTTCAAAATCACTGGGGCCAGTGACTGCAGCCATGAAATTAAAAGACACTTGCTCCTTGGAAGAAAATCTATGACAAATCTAGACAGCGTAATAAAAAGCAAAGATATCACTTTGCCAACTAAGGTCCGTATAGTCCAAGCTGTGGTTTTTCCAGTAGTCATATACGGATGTGAGAGTTGGATTATAAAGAAGGCTGAGTACTAAAGAAATGATGCTTTTGAATTGTGGTGCTGGAGATCACTCTCTTGGACTGCAAGGAGATCAAAACAGTCAATCCTAAAGGAAATCAACCCTTAATATTCACTGGAAAGACTGATGTTGAAGCTGAAGTTCCAATACTTTGGCTACCTGATGTGAAGAACCAAGTCACTGGAAAAGACCCTGATGCTGAGAAAGATTGAAGGGAGGAGGAAAAAAGGGCAACAGAGGATGAGATGGTTGTATGGCATCACAGACCCAATGGGCATGAATTTCAGCAAATTCCGGGAAATGGTGAAGGACAGGGAAGCCTGGTATCCTGCAGTCCATGGGGGTCACAAAGAGCTGGACACGACTTAGTGACTGAACAACAACTGGAGATTCTGGCTAGAACAGTAAGGCAAAAAACCTAACAAACAAACAAAAAAGCAAAGGTACCCAAACTAGGAAGGCTTAAGACTGATAGCTTTCCAAGCTTTAATTTTCTAGATTTTCAATACCGCCCCCCACACACATAGTACCCAAATTGACAACTCATGCCTAAAAACAAGAGCCAGTGTGCTTTATAGTGTGGTAAATGTTAAACCATGGACTTCCCTTAGCTTAGCTTGTCAACATTATCAGTAATCACAAATATGAAAGTTTTTCAGTGGAATTAACACACACAAGCAAGGAACCGAATATATTAAAGACTAAAATATTTTTTAAAAAATTGTTGAACTGAAATATATTCATCTTAAAATAGCTGATGCTTTATAAAGAAATATTAACATTTTTGAATTGTTAATACATTTTAATTTTATCTTAACCCTTAGGAATTAAATTATATAGGCTTTATAATATCAGCTTATCTCCTGATAATAACATGCATAAATTTTTTTCCATTGTTTTAGAAAGAAAGCAATAAGGTAAGTTTCCCATATGAACTCAAGCTATATTCTGATGAGGGCTCTTTTCACAGTGATACTTTAATGAAATACTCCCTTTTTACATCTGTTAAGACTCTGTCCCTGGACAGATAAAAATAAAGGTCTCCTCAGTCACTCTGATCAATCAGTTTAATTTCACAAGTCCATAGTCACATAAAATATATAATTTTCTATTGTTCAAACACAGGACTAGAACAATACCCAGTACCCATACAAGTAGTTGTTCAGTAACTATTTCTGTGGGAAGAGTTCACGCGGCAGGCATCATAGACATGCTCTTTTAACGAGAATTAAGTTGCAAACTGGAGAAGGGTACAGAAGTAAAAAGGATCCCAGTCCCAGTCATCTGGGACAACAACTAGGGAGAAGACGCATGAAAACGCCTACTTCAATCAGACAGAAAATGAAGAAATGTACCTCAAGCTTTACAAGTGCAATTAAAGCCACGTCAGATCCATCTTGGTGAAGCTTAGTAACCAAAGGCAAGGGAAAAGCACATTTCAGGATTTATCCACAATTCTTGACCTGAAGGGCAGAGGCATCATAGCTTCCTCAAACGCCCGCCTTAGAAGAAAGACCAAATGCAGGAGCCTGGCTCTGTCACATGGTCTCCAAGGCTGAACCACAGAAGAGAAATCATTTATACCAGAGTTGATATTAACATCATCTATATCCCAGAATAAAACTTCTATCTGCCTCAATGATGCTCACTCCACTAAAGAGCTTTGTCTATCAAGTTGTTTCAAAAGTCAAAGATTTATCCTAAATAAAAGGAATCCTCAATTACACATTAAAAATGTAGCCTTCAACCCCACTTCTCACTTCTTCTTAACAAAACATCAAGTTGAACCTTTATACTGTTGGGAAAAAATAGTTATTCTGAAATTTAAAACTTCTGAACTAATAAAACCAACACCATGTTCCTATACTCTGGCTTGCCTGACCTCCCCTGAAATTTCCAGCAATCCACATTTGTTCCTTACTGCCAAGTCCCTTTTGTCGCTGTGCCATCAGGCTGCTAGCCCGAAAAATTAAACTAATATACCATTTCTTTTCACTTTCAGCCCTGGTGGTAGCCAGTAATTCCCAAAGTATCCAAACAAAGGCCCGTTGTCAAGGACAAGGTCTATGTGGACCTGGCTGCAATGCCTGTGGGCATTAAACAGATTTAAATACAGCCTGAACCGCCAGGTGGCAGAGGAGAAGGCGCTGACAGACTTAGACGAGCAGAAAACAGAAGAGCATTTTTCTCAGGCCATCAATCGGTCAGTTCAGAAATATTCACTGAGAACATTCTCCATGTTAGGCCCTGCTCAAGGTTATGGGCACATCACAGGCACTAAGACCAATCCTCAGGACCTAAGGAGCTCACAGTCTGCTTGGGAAGAGCGCTAAAGGTCATCCAAACGCAAAAAGCAAAAATTCCAGCTTTAGTTAGGGAGGATTTTCTTCTTTAAAGTAGTCAACTCCCTTACATCCCAGGATAATATCAGTAGGAAAAACTGCATCAGCAAACTGTTATAAATGGAATAGACAAACAATAAGGTCCTAGTGTATAACACAGGGAAATATACTCAATACCCTGTGATAAACCATAATGGAAAAAATATGAAAAAGACTGTGTGTGTGTGTGTGTGTGTGTCTCTATATAACAGAATCACACGTTGTATGGTAGAAATAAGCACACACTGTAAATCCTCACTACAGTAAAATAATTTTTAATTTTTGATTTTGCGCCCTCTTCCCTTGCCACCGACTAATGTACTCTCAACAAGCAACCAAGTGGCCTTTGCAAAACATGATACACCCTTGCCTAAAGCCATCCAACAGCTTCTCATTACCCTGGGTGTAAAACTAAAAATCCTTGACATGGCCTAAAAGCCCTTGTGTGATAATCCAGCAGATCTTTCCAACTTTGAAGCCACTGTGTTCCCAATTACATGCTCCAGCGACACTAATCTTAAAGCTTGTCAAACACACTCAGCTTTCCTATCTAGGGTTGGGGTTTGTCTGGAATATTTTCCTGCCTCCCAAGTCCTACTCTGGATAATTCCCACTCATCTGTGCTGGAAGCACTTTCTCCCATGCCCCTTCTGCCTCCTCTGCCACTTCACCCCATACACATGCTGAGCTAAATGAGGATGTCAGGTACATTTTCACTGTTTCCAAGTAATTTGCGTTCATGTACAATTTGCTAGAAACGTAGCCCAAAAACCCCATCTCTTGCTTCGTGCGTGTGTCTGTCTGTGTTTAAATGAAACATCAGGTTTTCTTTATACTACTGGAAATTCATGGCCATGTTACTTCTAGAGCACCTACTGGTTTACACGAATGTATTTACTTGGGTGACCACACTATTTGTTCATGTCTCTCCCACTAAGCCCTAAGTTCCATGAAGACAAGTGTGGGGTCAGTTTGTGGAAATACAATGTCCCCAGAGCCTCGCAGGATGATGACTGACACAAAGAAGTAACTCAGGAGAAAAGCAAATGAATTATGATCACCACCAATGGGAACAACTGAAATTTAACCTTCAGAGAACTGCTCCCAAAGACAGCTCAGGTTCCAAGAGCCACATTTCATTTTGCTTGAGTTTCTGTTGTAATGAAGACTTTACTAGGAAAACAAAATCCGACTGGGTAAGAGACTGCTGAGAATCTCCTTGTAGCGGACACTTTTTTCCCCAGTTGGTTAGAAATGTATCCAATATGTGGATTTGGTTCCTTTTCCTTTTTAAATGTGGATACCCTATCTATTTGAAAGAATGATACTAAGGATCAAAAGGGAGTGTTTATTACTTAAGCACTCAGAAAATTATTAAACATATATATAAATATTATTGCTACTAATTTAAATGAACAAAATTCCTAGTATGAGGAACAGGCGTCTTGACTCCTATTAAAACACTGACTTTGAAAAGGTTTCCTGTAACACATTATTAAGTAGATACTCATACTTTATGTTGCCTATTTGAAAGAAACACTACTGTTTTGGTTTCAGCTATGTTATAATGAAAAATGACTACAGCAAGTAAGTGCTTTGCTTTTGTCCAAATAGGTGCACAACAAAGAAACAATTTTAAATGCCTCCACAAATGTGTTCAACGATGTCACTGTATAACATTTCTACCCTAACCAGCATGACATGGTAATCTTTAAAATGTCCAAATGTTACTTGTGCAATGCAAAAATATTCATAGTAGCTCTCTATTAGAAATATGTAAATTACTATCAATACAATAACATGGACTATACGCACATACAGAGTATATGCAATATACTCTGCCCTTTTCTAAATAAAAAGCAAGCACATTTTCTCTTTTTAAAAGACACTTGCTTTGATGTAAATAATAACATTACTAACACAGGTGGATCACAAAATAATATATAATTTTATGTTGCTAAATGTACTGAAAGGCTCAATGTTGAATACTAATTCGTTAAAAGAGGTTTACCAGCCTCAAAGAATACTTAAATTACCATTCTGAGAGCAATGTCCAGTTGGGATCTTTAAGCTGCTTGAGGGAGGTCTAAACAAATGCATTTTATCATAAAAGGTGTCAGGAGAGAGGATAACCATTAAGACTATATGGAAAGAGATGTCCACAAACAAAAATCTTAACTGTATTAAAAAATGTTGATTTTTGCCTGTTTAAATCATAATGAAAAAAAATTGCTCTTAATGGTTATTTTTTAATGAAGTCTAAACAACTCAAGTATTTAAAACTTTAACCTTGCCGTTTTGATTTTTTGGACAAAAATTTTAGGCAATAATTCAAATATATTCATGCAATATGTCTCCTTCTCTGATAATTAAAAAAGCTAGCAACAAATGCCTCCCCAACCCCAGCCCTACCCTATTAACTTTTCTGCTGAACACATTTCATATACACTTTTAGACCTGGGGGTGATGAATGAGACATGAAAGAATGACTCCATATTCTACATAACCAATAATTCACTTGCATGTCATAAACGGTACATAACATCATTTGATATACTGTCTTTCAGCCCCAGAGAAAAGCTGCCAGTAGTCATATCTTTCTCATCTGTAGGGTTGCCGACGTTACCCTGTCCCCTGAGGGAAATGTCTGACTCAACTAAATAAAACTGAAGGATACACCATATAATGAACAGTCTTATTACCTTAAAATTAACCTTTTAGATTTTCTGTCTTCTTGAGCTTGCAGAGTCAAACTAGAAAACCTCTAACAAAATTAATGTACAGATTCTGTTCTATGCTACATGTTCTCATCTTGCCATGAATTTACTGGAAGTCATGCGTATGGGCTGAAGAGACCAGTGTGGCAGGAAGAGTGGGATCCCAAGTTAGAAGGACACTGGCTCGATCTAGCCTAACAGTGCACTGCCTTTCAGAGTCTAAAACAGCTGTGTGCTTCACAAGAAATGGCCAAGCAGATCCCCAAGCCCCAAATGTACCAGAGGTCAGCTTTCTAAAGGTCGCATCTATTTTTAAACTAATATAAGTTGAGTTCTAAATTTGACCTGCATTTAAATCATCATCTGGTGAGGAATGTCCAGCTGGACTCTAACACACTTTAAGTTGCTTGAGGGAGGTCCAAACAAAGCTCATTCTACATGCAACAGACAAAGCCTTCTCTTAGCAACTGGCAGCCTCCACAAAGGAAGCGCAGCAGCTGTGAAGCAAGGACCATCCTGCAGCTGAGGGTCCCTGGAATGTCCTCCTTCACATAACCAATAAAAGCGGGCCGTTCTTCACGTTGAGATAATTGGGGAAACCAATTTCCCATTGCTCAGCGCAACAGAATGAAGGAATAGAGCATATTTTCAAAGGTGTGCAGAGTACCTGAACATCGTCCCAAAGAAGCAGCCAACAAAAACCTATTTTTAAGGTTCCTCACAGCATTATTTCTCTTCAGAAAGTTCACAGGGCAATCCCTTCCAAAATGGCCTCACTGACAATGAAGAGTTTTCTTTTAGATTTTCGGCTCAGAAACCAAAAGATAAAAAGAAAACCATGAATATCCTATCAAAGTATCAGTTAAATAATTATGGCACCAATTGATGATACTTTTGGAAATTGGTATCATTCTCAAAGCAAACTTCAAACACAACTTTTACAATTTAAAAAGAATTGTATTTCAAGAGTATTTTAGTGAAAAAGGGTAGCACTAGTATATGGACATGTAACACTTAGGAAACTATGTCTTATCAATTTTAGTATTCCCATTAGGCAAGTCACCACCAGGGCAGAGGTGAAAAAACAAAACAGATAAGTCTCTGGGAAAAAAAAATCTATAAATATGAAAGTACTAAGTTATATACCTATTTCTTTAAACCAAAATCACAGGAATTCAGTAAAATAAACTACTGCTAATCACAGATGGAAGTAAAATACCAAACATACCCATTACACACATACATACACACATATAACAACCAAAACCTATCTCATTGGCCTACCATTCTGGCCAGTCCACCATGCTTAAAGACAGACTAACACTGTGATTTAGAGAACAAAGCAAGTTCAAGTATTTCATTTTCTAGACCCATAGATGATCAATCCGATTTTAAGGTTCAAAAGTATAGAACATGAAAAGTAAATGTACAGAATCTGCACCAGAAGCCTTGACTCCATCAAGTCACCTTCATTTTCATTCAGTCAGGCAAATAATACTTTACCTAGCAATGTAGCTGAGGCTGCTTGTTACTACTCAGTGTCCACTCTCTCCTCCTCCCTAACAGAACCCCTAATTAACCTGAGGAAAGCAAGACAACTAATTAAAGAACTATCTTTCATTGCCTCCTTACAGCTAGATGAGTCCAGTTTCACAGTTTAGGCCAATGAGACACAAGCATACACATTCTGAGAAAATTAAGCAAACAAAAATTACTTAAAGGGAGCCAACTGTTTAGAACCAGACACAGAACAATGGCGTACGTCAAGGTCGTATATTGTCACCCTGCTTATTTAACTTATATGCAGAGTACATCTCGAGAAATGCCAGGCTGGATGAAGCACAAGCTGGAATCAAGATTGCCGGGAGAAATATCAATAACCTCAGATATGCAGATGACACCACTCTAATGGCAGAAAGCGAAAAGGGACTAAAAAGCCTCTTGATGAAAGCAAGAGAGGAGAGTGAAAAGGCTGGCTTAAAACTCAACATTCAAAAAAACTAAGATCATGGCATCTGGTCCCATCACTTCATGGCAAACAGATGGGGAAACAATGGAAACAGTGACAGACTTTATTTTCTTGGGCTCCAAAATTACTGCAGATGGTGACTGCAGCCATGAAATCAAAAGACGCTTGCTCCTTGGAAGAAAAGCTACGACCAACCTAGACAGCATATTAAAAAGCAGAGACATTACTTTGCCAACAAAGATCCGTCTCGTCGAAGCTATGGTTTTTCCAATAGTCGTGTATGGATGTGAGAGTTGGACCATAAAGAAAGCTGAGCACTGAAGAATTGATGCTTTTGCACTGTGGAGTTGGAGAAGACTCTTGAGAGTCCCTTGGACTGCGAAGAGATCAAACCAGTCAATCCCAAAGGAAATCAATTCTGAATACTCACTGGAGGGACTGATGCTGAGGCTGAAGCTCCAATACTTTAGAGACCTAATGCGAAGAGCCAACTCATTGGAAAAGATGCTGATGCTGGGAAAGATTTAAGGTGGGAGGAGAAGGGGACGAGAGAGAATGAGATGGTTGGATGACATCACCTACTCAACAGACATGAGTTTGAGCAAGTTCTAGGAGATGATGAGGGACAGGGAGGCCTGGTGTGCTGCAGTCCATTGGGTCGCTAAGAGTTGGACATGACTGAGCAACTGAACAACAAGAAGTGACAGATAATTCCATAGTTCTGCATGATACCCTGGTATCTGCCAGAGGGCCAGCTCACTAAGACAAAGAGCCATGGAAATACTGCTGCTCCCTGGCCAGCTCAGGGGTCCTGCTCTTTACCTCTGGGATATATAGACCTCATTATCCCGTATTTCCTTGGGCTGAGCTAGGGAAAGTGGGCACTGGGGAGCTCCCGCCTTTCTGTCTCTTATTGCTCACCCACCCACCCACTCTCATTACATGTCCGCTGAGCACCACACACTGCAGGAATGCCAGGAATAACTTTAATGAACAAACATAGGAACCATTCTCAAGGAATGGAAAAACAAGAGAAAAGCACAGAAGCAATCACAATGCAATGTGAAAAGATGATGAGTATACATGATGCCTGCTTCCTGTGAGGAGGCTGGGTGCAGCCCAGACTGCTGCATTCCGAGGATCCCGTTTATTCCACAGCCATCACTGCTGGACTTCCTCTCGGTGATACGAACAGCAGAGACCAGTCAGGAGGTGACGGCACAGAGGACAGGAAAGGCTGAGCAGTGAAGTGCACGTTAAACGATCAACAGAATTTTCCCGGATTGAGAGGCGTAGGTGGAAGGTTTCATGCAGAGAATTAACCAGGCGAAAACATCCAGAGACAAGAAAGACCACACACAGTTCATCAGAAGAGCATGGCAGAATCCGCTACCAGATCAGTGAACATAGCGACCCTAAGTAGTTTTAAACATCTGAGGGACTGAGCTTTCACAACTAATATCTGAAGGAGAGGTTCTGAGAATGAGCTTAAGGTTGCCACGGGGAAGGATGGGGAAGGATGTTTGGGATAGACGTGTTCAGTGCAGCTTAGCTGGGTCGCTAAGTTGTGTCCGATTCTTTGTGACCCCATGGACTGCAGCACCCAGGCTTCCCTGTGCTTCACCATCTCTGAGTCTGCTCAAACTCATGTCCATTGAGATGATGACACCATCCAACCATCTCATCCTCTGTTGTCCCTCATTCCTCCTGCCTTCAATCTTTCTGAGCATCAGGGTCTTTTCTAGACATGTAAACATGGCTATATTTAAACTGGATAACCAATAAGGGAAAAAAAAATAAAAGATCCGTTAGAATCAAAAACATAAATAAATAAAGGAGAGGCTTTGAGAGAAAGACCTGGTGACTTTTCATAACTATTTCTAAATCATGTGGCTTTAGGAAAGGCATGGAAGTATCCCCTAATCTCAAGGACACAATATCAATCCTCCTCTATTTTTAAGCCCAGGTTATTAATATTTATAATTTTAAAAGATTACTTATTGGAGAGTAATAAAAGGATATTAGGAATTTTACAAAAGCATAGCAGAGGACTGGGGGAAAAAAATTTGCCCAAACTGAAATACTTCTTTAAAATATCCCGACAGTAATATGTTTCCCTTTCAACTTTGAAAAAGATGGTTAGGCAGATTCATGACTTAAAAAATAAAGTTTGCCTTTGGCGGCAGAGTCAATTCTTTCAAACCTAATTTCCACTCCCCTCCCCTTCTGCTTTAGTCATAGAAAGCTGGTTTTATTTGGCCTGGCAATGTGCCCACTTAAACACCACACTGGAGCCTCCTTGAAGACAGTGGTGGCCAAGGAATTCCAAGTACAAGTCAGAGAGGAGATTCCAGAAAGCCCCTCTGCAGTTTTTCCTTCCCCTCCTCTTGCAGACATCGCAGCTGGAGCGCCAACAGCACCCTGAGGTTGCGTGGACAGAGGCCTCATCCTCAGGATGCTAAAAACTGGAAGGAGCCCAAGACTCACCCAATGACATGGGACATGGTAGAAACCTCCCCAGATCCAAGCAGTTCCCCTACAGACATTTTATGTGAGAAAATCAAGCCCTGTTTAATTAGATTCCTGTTTCTACTAGACAAACACAAATTTCACTGCAGATGCTAGTGAATATTTAAAGCATACATGGTAAGATCTGGCCAAAAAAAAAAAAAAAGCCATTTCAACTAGATGTACAGTATTAAACCATATTTCCTGATTCTCTCTTTTTTCATCTAAGTCACACATTCTACTTTCTTATTAAACAACCTTTTTAAATCAAAGTAAATCTTTTCTAAATTTTTTCTCTTTGGACACAAGACATCTGGTTCTTGAAATTTCTGGTCTACCCTGAGAGCTGAGTGGGGAGAGTAAGAGGGGCTAGCAGAATAAGCCCCAGAGAGCAGACGTGAGGGGCAGTGTGCAAGGGGGACTGGGAAGTTACACATCGATAACACGGCACAACACAAGCTGTTTATAAAAAGCTTCATTGTGTTTTATAAGCTGGTGAATTGTTAGGTAAGACTCAATTTGGAGGTCTTTGATCTAAACTAATCTCTGGCAGCCGCTGTCGACAGAGAATGACACAGAGACTTAAATGTAACAGCATTCTTATTTTCCTTGATACCGCTGTCATTTTTTTAAAAGGTATAGTTGCTTTACAGTGACTTGCTTGACACAGGTGAGACACATTACATTATTCTTGTGGAAATAGTATTGTCCCCTTCCTCTTCCCCCACCACCAAAATAGCTAGCATAATGTGCCATGGATTATGTCTAACAAAAACAGAATAATTCCATGGACCTGGGATGGTGTGGGGGGGGGGATGGGGGGACTTCTGTCTTGACTACAGAAAAGTCAGGATTACCTTCTCCATCTTAACTCAAGGTACAGCTTTTGTTTGAAGCTAGAAATGAAATCCAAATGAAGAAACTAAACAGAATATAATCTATTTCCACTTTTATCTCTGTTCATTTCTTTAAAAAAAAAAAAAACTATTTCTTTCTATTTAGAACACTTTTGCCAAACTAACAAGCCTATTTTTAAGCCACCACCACCAGACAACTATGGACTCCCTGCTCTATGCTGAATCGTTACACAAACATCGGTTTTCTTTATGGGCAAAACAGCATAGTGAAATGCACATAATGTCTACATTCAAACCTAGATCTGAATCTTGGTTCTAAGAATTACTGCTGCTCCTGCTGCTAAGTCGCTCTAGTCGTGTCCGACTCTGTGCGACCCCATAGACGGCAGCCCACCAGGCTCTGCCGTCCCTGGGATTCTCCAGGCAAGAACTCTGGAGTGGGTTGCCATTTCCTTCTCCAATGCATGAAAGTGAAAAGTGAAAGTGAAGTCGCTCAGTCGTGTCTGACCCTCAGCGACCCCATGGACTGCAGCCTACCAGGCTCCTCTGTCCATGGGATTTTCCAGGCAAGAGTACTGGAATGGGTGCCATTAAACCTCCAGCAGACTAACATCCTTCACTCTGATGTCAGTTCCCACATCTGTAAGATGAAAGTAATACTATCATTCTCTTTCTAGCATTGTTGGAAAAATTAGTGCTAATGTATACATTAGGCCTTTTGCAACTATTACTATAGAAGAAGGCAATGGCTCTGCGGGCATCGAAGAGGGCTCTTATCTGTGCTTAGTTATCAACTGAAACTGTTCATTAAAAGGAAGAATACCACACAAGTTGTCTGGCTGACTCTGAGTTGGCTGCGGCCTGTACATTCACAAAGAAAAATATGTATAAACATGAACACTCAGGCACAAATATCCATCTGGACAGGATGTTAACACCATTCCTCAATCCCTAAGAGTCTTATTCTCTCTTAGAAGCATAAACTCAACCAACTGGTGTATGACACTTAATTTGGGTGAGAGGGAAGGAAGATGGAGAGAAAGAACCATCTCTTTTGAATACAATAAGGACCCATCTCCATAATATCATTCAAGAAGCTTAAAATATTAAGCAATCAGGACCCTAATGTCCCATATGAATAAAGCACCAAATTCTTGCTTCCTCTCAACTCTTCTAAATCTTCCTGGGGGTTCGGTCCTCTGGCACTGGATTAATGGCACAATTCTACTGAAGACACGTACTCAGGAAAAGGGTAGTGATAAAAAGTGGTTACTTACATCAAGCTGACAGGGGTAAAACTCGCAGAAGAAATGTCCTGACGACATAATGAATCATAAAGCCGAGACTGTTCTGATTCTTACCTTGGTTTAACCTGGCTAATCATAAAACCCGGCCCATGATTTTTAACGCTCCTACATACCTAGCAAAATTGCTCTTTACCACTTATAAAAATGTACAGTTAATTTTTAGTATTTAATTTTGACTTCTCTATCCTTTCCTTCTGAGAATTTTGTCCCATGTGACAAGGCAATCTTACAGCTAAAAGGTTAAGAGTAAAGCAAGGCTCCTCCCCTCCCAGTCAGGACCAACTTCACCGGGTCCCACGGAGGATGACATGGGATAATCCATGCAAGGTGTTCAGACAGGCACAGAGGAGACACGTGCTTAGGCTTCAATTCATGTGGTCTAGCTACTGAGTCTTGCTTTGCTCTTAACCTTTCAGCTCTAATACTGCCTCATCGAATGGGACACAATTCTCAGAAGGAAAGGACTGAGAAGTCCAAATTAAATACTAAAAATTAACTATACATTTTATAAGTGGTAAAGAGCATTTTTGCTAGGTATGTAGGAGCTATAAAAATCATGGGCCAGGTTTAATGCAAGCATTAAGGGAGGCAATATTCAAGATACAGCCATAAGACTTGACCATTTTGTAGAAAACAGATGCTAAAAGCATAAAGACATCAGTAATGGCTTCCCTTATACCTCAGTTGGTAAAGAACCTGCCTGCAGTGCAGGAGACTGGGGTTCGATCCCTGGGTCGGGAAGATCCCCTGGAGAAGGAAATGGCAACCCACTCTAGTATCCTCGCCTGGAAAATCTCATGGATGGAGGAGCCTGGTGGGCTACAGTCCATGGGGTCGCAAAGAGTCGGGCACAACTGAGCAACCAACACTTACTCACTTACTTAATAATAACCAATGTGATATATCTATAAAGGGATATCATACAATTTTTCAGCTATCTTTCATCTTCATATACTACTGTCATTCTATAATTTAAATGCCACCTGTTGTTGTTGCTAAGTTACTCATTCGTGTCCGAATGAGTTAGTCTTAATTACCTTCAACTTGGCCATTCTAATTGTCTACTTCTATATCCCGCTGTGATCCCATTAACATGGCCCCCTGAGGTTGATTTCAAGATGTTTATGATCACCTACAGTTGATTCCTCCCTAATTTTTAATGAATTTCTACTGATAAATAATTACTTTAAATAAATTAGCTAATTTCCAGACCATGTAGTTGTTTCCACTAGGAATCCACTGAGCTATATTTATTTTTCACCAGCTGTCTGGATAATTATATTTAGTCCACATTTTTTTAAAGTCAGTAGAGAACGAATATGTTAATAATTAGCCCCTATTTTTCGGACTTCCATAAATCCTGTTAAAGCTTATGCAAGAGGCTCAGAGTGACGACTGGCTCATTGAGGACTTAGAATCAATTCTTGAGGTAACAAAGCTAAGAGCTACAAGGTAAACAGATCAGTGAATGACTCCAGGCTTCCCAGGTGCGTCCAGGTGTCTTCCTGCAACAAAAATCAAGGGACACTAAATGCAAATCGGCATATGGAACTGAAAGGTTTACCCTCAATTGTCAGTTTTTCAGTAGGGAAAAGGAGCAACAGAAAGAGCCCACAGCAATCTTAACACAGAATTTCCAAAAAACTGGAAGGTTTCCACTTTGTTCTCATATTTACAAATGTAAATCAATTCAGCCAAGACAATGACTTAAGGAAAAAAGTCTACAAAACTTTTGTCTAGACAATAGCTACTGTTTCAAGATTTATGCAACTTGTGCAAAACATTACTTCAAATTCTGTATTTAAAAAGCAACATGGAGGGGCAGTGGTTCCAGGTAAGATGACAGAAGCACATGCCTCTCATTCTCTCCCTTGAATGCCGCTCTAACACCTGGACAGAATACGTGAAGCAGCTATTTGAGGGCTCTGAAAAATACATGATGATGGCAGAATGGGGGAGAAGTGCTAAACTCAAAATACCACCAAACCACTGATGGGGTTTCTCTGTATTTTCTTCCAAAACGCCCCAGCCTGGACTCAAGGCAACCAGACACCTGGAAGTGATCACCAGGATGCAGACAGAGGAAGCAAGTCTGCAAATGCTTTTACGTTCCACCTTAAGAAGCAGGAAAGGGGATTCCTAACCCTGGAGAAATAAGGAAATTCCCCATTTTTCTTCTTTGTTTCCATTTTCTTGCTTCTTGGCAATCATAAGGTGGTGGCAGGCAGAAGGGACCACAGTCACTAAACCTCTGAGGAAAGGAACCTTTCTTCCTCCCTAATCAGAGGACCAATGGCTCTGGAGATGTAAAGGTAGAAAACATCTATTGCCGTTTGCATTCTGTCTTCATGCCTCTAGTTTCAGAATGAAGGCAGTCATGAGAAACACAATGCCCATTCTAAAGCCCCACCTTTGTGTCTGGAGGACTTTCAGAAAGGGAACCTAAGGGAAACACGGAGTAATGAAGCAAATGACCTGCACAAATAGAGCCAGCTGATTTCTGACCACGATGCAAAGGCAATTCATAAGAGTGATCCACCAAAAAATTTTAAAGACAGACTGCACTTCTTCAAAATTAAAAATTCTTGCTCTGAAAAAGATACTATTAATGAAGAATGGAAAAATAAGGTACAGACTGGGGAAAATATTTGCAAATCCCATGTTCAATGAAGGATTTGTATCCAGAATATGTTAAAAACCAAAAAAAAAAAAAAAACACAAAACAAAACAAAACCCTCCAAAACTAAGCAAAGAAAAGAAACAACCCAATTAAAAATGGGCAAAAGGCTTGAACAGACCCTTCACCAGAAAGGACATACAGATGGTCATGAGTAAGCACACGACAAAGGCTGCAGGTAAGCTTCAAGGACGCACAAGAAAAAAAGCTCAACATTGCAGAAATGAAAATTAAAATCAGAGACGTGATTACACATCTACTAAAACGGCTAAAATAAAAGTACTGACAATTCTAAGTGCTGCCAAAGATGCCAAGTGCCTGAAACTCTCTTTCACGCATTGCTGGAGGGAATGCAAATTGATAGTTAACTCTGGAAAATGGTTTGAAATTTCCTTAGAAAGTTAAATAGACACCTACAAAATAATACAGCCATTTTACTCCTAAATGTTTACTAAAGAGAAAGGAAAGTGTATGTCCATGTAAAGACACAAAACTTCAGAGCAGCTTTACTTGTAAAACCTGAAAACTAGCATAACCCAAATGCTCTTAATAGCTGGAATCCTACTCAGCTATTAAAAGGAACGTACTAACAATACCTACAACAACTTAGATGACAACTTCAAAGGCATTCTATTGCACAAAAGAAGCTAGCATCAAAAGACGTGCTACATGCCTTCATTTGGGCTTCCCTGGTGGTTCAGATGGCAAAGAATATGCCGGCAGTGCAGGAGACCCAAGTTCAATTCAAGGGTCAGGAAGATCCCCTGGAGAAGAGAATGGCTACCCACTCTAGTATTCCTGCCTGGAGAATTCCATGGACAGAGGAGCCTGGCAGGCTACGGTCCGTGGGGTCACAAAGAGTCGGACACACCTGAGTGACTCAACAACAACAACGCTTCCATTTAAATGACATCTTTGCAAAAGCAAAACTACAGGGATGAACAACGCATCAACGGTTGCCAGGATTCACATGTGGGGAGAGAAGGAGGGAACATTCTGAGGTTGTGGGAACAGTTACACAAATCTACACATGTTAAAACCCAAAGAATTGTGTGACGTTAAAAAAAAGGCAACTTATGTTTCTTGTTAATTTTTTTAACCAACATAAAAATACCTCAAATTTACACTAACATCTTATATAACTAAATTATGTAAATACTGTACTGCACATTGCCAAAGAGATGGGTTTTACAGACAATGGGACAATGGAGTAATGTCATATTATGATTTAAACCAAGTTTATTTATAAAACATTTAAAAAGACACCACAAAATCATCTCTTTTCAAAATTAACTGCTCAGCCACAATTAACTGCTAAACATCCAGAAAGCCAGTACTCAGTAGAGCCCAACAGAGCTAGTCACATAAGCATCTGGCTTTCGAGCTGTTGATGTTGCAAAGCAGGTAAACCAACAGGGACACAGACGTTGAACTTGAAATCATCTGAAGTTTGCCCGCTACAATCGGGTCTCATCTCTATCCCCACAGGGCTTGCCACACCGCCTCCATTTTCCTCAACAGGAAGTACTTAATGCACACGCCACTTGCTTGAACACCTTAAGAGCCATGTATACAAAAGGAAAAGGTCAAGGAACCAGTTTCATTGAGAACATCTGCACTCTGTCACCACAACCACTACAACTGGTTGATGCCTCCACACCTGCCAGCAACTGAGCCTCATTTCTATAAGCCTCGTGTTATAACTGAGGCTCTTCTCAATGGCGCGAGCAGAGGGGAGGAATAGCTCTAAACTGCACTGCTAAACCGAAATGATCCACCCCAGTTTCAAAACACTGTGGTGAAATCGTCTTCTTAATACATGTCTCTGCACTATTTTTGTCACTGTGTTAGTTTTCCATTTCCTCAAAGCATTTTATTACAGAGTCATTTTTGCCTATTTCCAAGAAAATAACTCTGGTGGCTCAGCTGGTAAAGAATCTGCCTGCAATGCGGGAGACCTGGGTTCGATCCCTGGGTTGGGAAGATGCCCTGGAGAAGGGAACAGCTACCCACTCCAGTGTTCTGGCCTGGAGAATTCCATGGACTATACAGGCCATGGGGTCGCAAAGAGTGGGACACGACTGAGTGACATCTCGTTAAAGAAAGTAACAGCCACTAAAAGGGTAATGCAGGTGTCAGCCCTCCCCACGTGCATGGATGCTCCTGCTCAGGATGCTCTATATGATTCAGCACTGGCCATTCGACTGCATACAGTAATCACCAATGTGGTACTTTCAAAGGTATTCTTAAAACAGAATCTTTATTTTAATGATGAAGCTATGGATAATTTTCTTCTTCCTATTTTTCTTTACTTTTTGAGGGTTCCCTATACAGAAATGTGAAAATAGTGGAACTTTGCTTTTACTCCTTCTCTGCCATAAATGATGACTATGAACATTATGACTTCACTTTTAATACTTTTAGGGAAACCCTAATTTTTAGCAGCTCTATCTATATAATATCCCACCATCACCACTAAAATCAAGGGTGGGCGTGGTTGAGATACAGTAAACTTTCAGATCACATTGCTCTCACCAATTGTTACAAAAATAATTCAGTTACAAACATAAGGAGAGTCTGGTTATTTTTAAATGGGAGAGCCTCCTCTTTGATCTGTTTCACTTGCTGGAGAACACTGCACAGGAACAGACAAAACATTTAATAAGCCCGCTTTGATTATAATGTGTGCTTAGTCGCTCAGTTGTGTCTGAGCAAGATCAGACCCCATGGACTGTAGCCTGCCAGGCTTCTTTGCCCATGGGATTCTCCAGGCAAGAATACTGGAGTGTGTTGGCATTTCCTCCTCCAGGAGATCTTTCTGACAATTCGAGCCTAAACTATATACTATGTTCTTAATATTTACAAAGTGGTACTTCTTAGGGTTCTTTCAGGCAGGTACTTGAAAATAACCATCCGGATTGTGTGTGACTGAAGCCTGACTCACGCACAGGCAGTGCTGCTCTTTGCTAGATGTCAGAAGGGAAAGGTGATGTCCCACGACACCACCACGGTAGTACTCCTCTTTCTGTTGCCCACGATGCTATGATTCCCATTACTCTCATTAGCCAGCAAAGACATCTGCATTCAAACTGACAGCAATAAAGAGAAGTTCATCCTCACTCACAACTTCTTTAAGAAAATTTTCCCATTTTATGATTTGAAGCCTAAAGTGAGAGGTTTTTTTCAGGCTGGAGTGTATTAGTTATGCTGAGTGTTAAAAAAGCCAGTTAGAGAAGCAGGCTTGAGAAGGTCATTGCAAAGAGACAAATGAAGAAAGGAAAAACCGGATGTCATACGTGAAGACTGGTGATACCAAGTCAGGGGAGGGACTCCGATGGTTCCTAGGTTCTCACCGTGGAAAGCACAGCAGAGGTGTCCTCACCTGAACAGTAACAGGATTGTAAGAGATACTCCACGAATCCTTGACAACTAAAAACACTGTCATTCTATAATTTTAGAGTAAGATTGAGACCTTTTTAGACAGTGAGTTGCTTAAGGGGATTGTCTTTTTCATCACACTAGCATGGTGCCTGGTACATGAGAGATATTCCATAAATGGCTGCTGAATAGAAAGAATTACAAAAGAAACTGAACTGCATGCAAATGACCATTAACCCCCAGTGGACACCATCCACTGCTCCCTTTAAGTACTCAGAACACTCCTAGTGTTGGCCTCAGCACCGTCTCCTCCACTTCAGGGGTCTATGGAGCTGCACAGTGAGTCTGCAAAAAGACAGCTGATTTCTAAGTTGACAGTAGCGTGTACAGAGAAAAGCCTTTACTCTGCCAATTCTTTACAGTCCATTTGTGTTTGTATTACCAACGTCACCTTCATACCACAGTTCTTTAGGCATCTTTGCAAACCAAGTGTCAAATTTGCTCAGTTCAGTCGCTCATTCGTGTCCGACTCTTTGCGACCCCATGAATCGCAGCACGCCAGGCCTTCCTGTCCATCACCAACTCCCGGAGTTCACTCAGACTCACATCCATCGAGTCAGTGATGCCATCCAGCCATCTCATCCTCTGTCGACCCCTTCTCCTCCTGCCCCGAATCCCTCCCAGCATCAGAGTCTTTTCCAATGAGTCAACTCTTCGCATGAGGTGGCCAAAGTACTGGAGTTTCACTTTAGCATCATTCCTTCCAAAGAAATCCCAGGGCTGATCTCCTTCAGAATGGACTGGTTGGATCTCCTTGCAGTCCAAGGGACTCTCAAGAGTCTTCTCCAAAACCACAGTTCAAAAGCATCAATTCTTCGGCGCTCAGCCTTCTTCACAGTCCAACTCTCACATCCGTACATGACCACAGGAAAAACCATATCCTTGACTAGACGGACCTTTGTTGGCAAAGTAATGTCTCTGCTTTTGAATATGCTATCTAGGTTGGTCATAACTTTTCTTCCAAGGAGTAAGCGTCTTTTAATTTCATGGCTGCACTCACCATCTGTAGTGATTTTGGAGCCCCAAAAAATAAAGTCTGACACTGTTTCCACTGTTTCCCCATCTATTTCCCATGAAGTGATGGGACCGGATGCCATGATCTTCGTTTTCTCAATGTTGAGCTTTAAGCCAACTTTTTCACTCTCCACTTTAACTTTCATCAAGAGGCTTTTGAGTTCCTCTTCACTTTCTGCCATAAGGGTGGTGTCATCTGCATATCTGAGGTGATTGATATTTCTCCCGGCAATCTTGATTCCAGCTTGTGTTTCTTCCAGTCCAGCGTTTCTCATGATGTACTCTGCATATAAGTTAAATAAGCAGGATGACAATATACAGCCTTGACATACTCCTTTTCCTATTTGGAACCAGTCTGTTGTTCCATGTCCAGTTCTAACTGTTGCTTCCTGACCTGCATACAGATTTCTCAAGAGGCAGGTCAAATTTGTAGCTGCTGCTTTAATTAAAACTAGTTAACCTAATCTGTAAGTCTACTAAGTAAACACAGAATGTCACAATAGGGGGAAAGCAAACAGGTGTGACAGCCCCGCCCCACGTTCTGGGCTGTGGAAGGCTCCCACAATCCCCAGGAGGGCTGGGTTCTTAGTGGGACACATACTCAGACCCAGGACCCCAGGCAAGGGCCCTAGTTTCAACCCCAATGTTTAATATTAGTAAATTTCAGTTTATTTCTTCATAGCTTATTAACATGCATGCTTACATGCGCAGTTGTCTCAGTCACATCTGACTCTTTGCAAACCCACAGACTGTAGCCTGCCAGGCTCCTGTGTCCATGGGATTATCCCAGCAAAAACACTGGAGCAGGTTGTCATTTCCTACTCTAAGGGATCTTCACAACCCAGTGTGCTTTGGCAGGCGGATTCTTTACCACTGAGCCACCTGGGAGGCCCCAATAGTTTATTAACAGTTCTAATATTTACTTCCTGCACTCCAACATACACACCCATTTGGGAAAACACAGTTCTAGGTTCTCTGTGATAGCATGTCTGCATTCAAGTTCCTGTTTCAAAGAGAAACCTATACCTCACCCAGTTTATCTAACCTTCTACCAACAAGCAGGACTTTCAAGCCAGATTCCCACCACCCCTACAACCCCTTTCCGTATGTAACTTAACTGAGAAAAGACTAGGAAGCAGTTTCAGGCGCAGAAAGACCAAGAGATTCACAATCAGAAAATCTGGGTTCAAAATCTACCATTACCAACCATGTAATTTGGGGCCAGGGAAACAACCATTTCCGAGACCATTTATTTTCAAAATGAGGAAAATTCTATTTTGTTTTACTATCTTGGTTATTATACAGATTATTATGAAAGATTAACAGTAATTATGAAGATCAAAGTGGCTTTCTTTCTATAAGTATTAATATATTATAATCTTTATTATACAAATGAATAGTAATTTTATTTATGTATATACACTTTGCATGTAATTAATTTTAGAAAGAAAAGCAATTTTACTTGTTAAGTTCTTAATTGCAAATAATTATTATTTTAAAGACTAAAAATAGTTTTTACTGTTCTCATTCATGTTCTCTCCTTAGTAAGTCATTCTATGAAGCACTAACTCTCAACAGCAGCAAATTCAAAAGACCTCTTTATAAAGTTTCAAGTCATCCATTACTGTAATAAAGTTATTATGCAATTACAAGAATTACACCCCTTTAAGTAGAAAATTACAAAATTCAAAATAAGTATAAAATATAAACTCAAAGTCACCCACAATCCTATCACCCAGAGATAAACTGCTAGTATTGAATAGCTTTTAAAATTGAGATATTATGTAAAGTGCTTTCTGTCCTCTGTAATTTAACATTATTCTGTGCAAATCTCTCTGTCATTTTATGTTCTTCAAAACTCGGATGCCTAATCACAGTATGATAGTCTTCTACGTGTACATGTCACAATTTAACCACTTTTTCACTATATGACATGTAGACTGCACCAAATTTTTATGTTATAAATACTAAAGCAATAAATATTCTTGAAATTTTTATAAAACTGTTCTTTGTGGAATCAAGTCCTAGACAGTAGGACATAACCAGTTTGAAATTTTGGGGCACATACTGTAAAACTGACGTTTATAAAGTTCATGCAGTAAAACCCCACTTAACCACAGGAATAGGTTAATAATTGGTTTAGAAATTAACAAGGCTGATTTAAGCAGCAGCCCATAAACACACACATACCCCACCTCGGCCATTACATTTGACATGAATATGATGCATTTTCTTTTATCAACTTCCTGATGGAGGGTCAATGTCTTTTTCATGAACAGTCTCCAGATTGACGGTTAGGCTATCATTCTCACACAAACCACAACCCCCCCAAAAAAAACAAACCATCATCCTCAACTTCCAATTACCCTTTTTTATTAGAGTGGAGTACAAACTCAAAGACTCTCAAGACTCAAGCTAAAAAATCTTTATAGAAGTTTAATTATTCCTGCAATCCTTTAGATTGCCATGACCATATCTAACTTAACAACATTCCTCTTGGAGACTTGCCTTTGGAGGCTTTCCAAAGTATTTAGCATATTTCTATAGAAAAATAATGCTCACATTTAATCAGATTACGTAACATTTTAATTATGCAATTACAATACCAAGTACCATAGACAAAAACAGGTTCTTGTTTTAAACAAAACTGATTCATGATCAACATTCAACACGACCAGCCTACCCCGAAGAACGTGGGGGTCTAGAGGGTGGCTGCCATTTGAAGGTGTTGGCGTTGCAGACAACCATGAACTTGGCAGCAGAAGGAAGCAGGGAAGCAGAGGTCACCAAAGAGAGCTCTCATCTCTCAGCACCTTGAGAGAATGAGCATTACGTTTCAAAAGCCATTTATTAACCCTGATGTATTATATGTAGATGCGGAATAAATTCACACAACACAAACTGCCTCTGAACTGAAAGGAAGAGCAGTGCACAGACACAGACTTGCTCAGTGGAGGCCAAGGGCAACAGGCCACAGTGTCTCTCCTATTTCCCCTCTTCCATCCAGGTGCAAATGTTGGATCTCAGGCTTGGTCTCCACCCCTCCTCCCTTTTGTATCTAAATTCAGCCAACAGTTGATCTCATCCCGACTCAAAGCTTCAAATATCATGTATGTAGTGAAGACCCACAAATTTAGAACTCTATATAACCTGGACTTCCCTAGTGGGACAGTGGATAGGAACCCACCTGCCAATGCAAGAGACATGGGTTCAACCCCTGGACCAGGAAGATCCTATATGCTGTGGAGCAACTAAGCTCATGTGCCACAAGTACTGATCCTCTGGAGCCCACAGGCCACGACTACTGAGTCCATGCACCCTAGAGCCCGTAGTCCACAATGAGAGGAGCTGCAGTGGTGGGAAAGCCACACACCGCCACCAGAAAGTACCCCCCACTCCGCACAGCTAGAGAAAGCCCGCACAAAGCAACGAAGACCCAGCACAGCCAAGTAAATAAATCAGTAAATTTATTTTAAGAAAATACAATACTCACAGCTGGGGAATGACAACAGGCCACTACCCCAACAGCTTTATTTTACAGATGCGAACTTAAAGGCCCAAAAAGTTTATGTAATTTAACTAAGGCCATGAGAACACAGCCTCTAATGTAAATGTCTATGATGTACAAGCAGACCCACCAGTCACCTCCTGGGTCCCTTCTTCTTTTGTTTATATACAACATACCTCTTGCAAGTGTTTGGAGAACCTGACTGAGTTAATATCAGAGACGTGTACTTTTTTCATTTGGAGTTAATATCAGAGATGTGTACTTTTTTCGCTTGGGGTATGTAAGTAAACTTTCAGCAAGAGACTTCCTGCCATGTCTCCAATTCCACAGTCACCTGAAAGCCCACGACTAGTTTGGAGGCAGCTGAAGTGTCAAAGATTCTCAGCAGTCGGAAAATTCAAAGTCTAGTTGCCCAGATTCAAAATCCTGAAGTCACTCTAGGAAGCTATTGCTGCACACGTGGCTTCCTCCTTCTATTAACCCTTACCTATCAGAATCTACTGTAAACTTCCAGGGCAGAGACAAAAAGAGAGAGTAGCGGGGTGTCCATAATTTGGTAACTCATCTGGTTTAATATATATAGTTCAAAGGTTCATCACAAATGCAGTCATGGAATGCCCCACCCAGAAAGCTCCCCAAGGTAAACTTCCCACAGAAGTGAAGTAATGTTACCTCACCGATTTCATCTTTTAATTTCCCTGCCCCAATCTGAAGACCCTAGTGCTTACAAAGACTCAGGCATCACTTCATTAAGCTCATGCTGGCAGGGGCCTATCAGGCACCCAGGCTGTTGCCCCCAGACCTTGAAGCTGTCAAATCAGCCAGGTTCCCCCTCAGCTTCAGCGCCTACCTGCCAACTGCATCAACCTCCTGGCCATACCTAGGCGTGACGCATGAACATATCTAATATGTGGTCCAAAGTTCCCCCTGACGTTTGTTTTTATTGGAAACACCAACCAGTAAGTACCTTAAAACTCACATGACAGGTTTTCCACAAGCATCTCTTCATCTGCCCTCATAAACATCACCCCATAAAGTGTACAGTAACACTGCCTTCCGGAGAAGGCAATGGCACCCCACTTCAGTACTCTTGCCTGGAAAATCCCATGGATGCAGGAGCCTGGTGGGCTGCAGTCCATGGGGTCGCTGAGAGTCAGACACGACTGAGCAACTTCACTTTCACTTTTCACTTTCATGCATTGGAGAAGGAAATGGCAACCCCCTCCAGTGTTCTTGCCTGGAGAATCCAGGGACAGGGGGAGCCTGGTGGGCTGCCGTCTCTGGGGTTGCACAGAGTTGGACACGACTGAAGTGACTTAGCAACAGCAGCAACATTGCCTTCCTCATTTTTCACATGAGAATGTGGACGGTCAAAGGGGTTCAGAAAGATGACCAGTGCCCAGTCCAGACCTACACTGAAGTCCTCCTGGCTTCTCTGCCTGCACTGACCACAGGGCCTCTTGTGAGAACCACGTTACCCCACGCCCATGTTACCCACCCCTGGCAGAGTGTCCTTCAGTTCACGCGCTCATTCATCACAGCTCCCTGCTGCCCTGCTTTGTTTTTGTTGCACTGTTGTCGTTTATTTCACAGGCTAAGATAGATTCACTAAAACTTTTCACTTCTTGGAGCTCTCAGTTAACGTGGAGGGGTGTGCACAGAGGAAAGACAGGAGAAACAGAACAGGTAAAAAATGATGCAAGAGAAAGAGAGCAAAGGTGCTCCCTCTGTCTGCCCTATACTTCACAGTTTGTAAAGAGATTTCACATAGATTGAGTGCCTACCAGATTAATAACTAAGCACTAAAGCTGTCAGTTTTCATTCCTATCCCAAAGAAAGGCAATGCCAAAGAATGCTCAAACTACCGCACAATTGCACTCATCTCACCCGCTAGTAAAGTAATACTCAAAATTCTCCAAGCCAGGCTTCAGCAATACGTGAACCGTGAACTTCCAGATGTTCAAGCTGGTTTTAGAAAAGGCAGAGGAACCAGAGATCAAATTGCCAACATCCGCTGGATCATGGAAAAAGCAAGAGAGTTCCAGAAAAACATCTATTTCTGCTTTATTGACTATGCCAAAGCCTTTGACTATGTGGATCACAATAAACTGTGGAAAATTCTGAAAGAGATGGGAATACCAGACCACCTGACCTGATTCTTGAGAAATCTGTATGCAGGTGAGGAAGCAACAGTTAGAACTGGACATGGAACAACAGACTGGTTCCAAATAGGAAAAGGAGTACATCAAGACTGTATATTGTCACCTTGCTTATTTAACTTATATGCAGAGCACATCATGAAAAACACTGGGCTGGAAGAAGCACAAGCTAGAATCAAGATTAGCCGGGAGAAATATCAATAACCTCAGATATGCAGATGACACCACCCTTAGGGCAGAAAATGAAGAGGAACTCCAGAGCCTCTTGATGAAAGTGAAAGAGGAGAGTGAAAAAGTTGGCTTAAAGCTCAACGTTCAGAAAACGAAGATCATAGCATCTGGTCCCATCACTTCATGGGAAATAGATGGGGAAACAGTGTCAGACTTTATTTTTGTGGGGCTCAAAAATCACTGCAGATGGTGACTGCAGCCATGAAATTAAAAGACGCTTACTCCTTGGAAGGAAAGTTATGACCAACCTAGATAACATATTCAAAAGCAGAGAAATTACTTTGCCAACAAAGGTCTGTCTAGTCAAGGCTATGGTTTCTCCAGTGGTCATGTATGGATGTGAGCTGGACTGTGAAGAAAGCTGAGTGCCGAAAAATTGATGCTTTTGAACTGTGGTGTTGGAGAAGACTCTTGAGAGTCCCTTGGACTGCAAGGAGATCCAACCAGTCCATTCTCAAGGAGATCAGCCCTGGGATTTCTTTGGAAAGACTGATGCTAAAGCTGAAACTCCAATACTTTGGCCACCTGATGCGAAGAGTTGACACATTGGAAAAGACCCTGATGCTGGGAGGGATTGGGGGCAGGAGGAGAAGGGGACAACAAAGGATGAGATGGCTGGATGGCATCACCGACTCGATGGACAAGAGTTTGGGTGAACTCCGGGAGTGGGTGATGGACAGGGAGGCCTGGCATGCTGCAATTCATGGGGTCGCAAAGAGTCGGACACAACTGAGCGACTGAACTGAACTGAAGGCTGAAGCTGGGGAACCTGGGACCCAGTTCAGGTGGCTAGAAGAGGTATCTTGGAGCTGAGACTTTGAAGCCTGGGGTAAGGTCACAGGGAGGCTGGGGTGAGAGAGATGGGCATTCCAGAGCATTCCACAAGGGCCTGAAAATGGGGAAAGACCTGAAGAGCCAGCACTCTAGGCTGTAGTGCCAGGTTTTCACTATGGAGTACCAAGTGCTACCAATGAAAATCAGGGAAATGTTTACACAAAAACAGGGGGACTCGACTAAAACCAATGAGCAGCTGTGCAAGAGAACAATGAATACAATGAGGTGTTTGATTTTTGTTTCTCAGAGTCACAAAGCTGAGACTATTCAAGATAGAATTTTAGAGTTCCTGTCCTCCAAGACCCAAATCCACCTTTTATACTTCTTCATTGCCCCTGTTTTCATTGGAAAAAGATTCATATCTTTTCATTTACGTGTTGCTGTATTACAATTTCATTTGTATATATCTGTATTTGGGTACCTATTTAAATAGGGTACAAGCTTTCAGAGTGGGTCCAGGCCTTTTATTCCTTTTATATGGCCTGCAAATTCTAAAATAATATTTACCATGAAAGCCACCCTACAAATATCATTTGACTGATCAGAAAATCATCTTTTAATAATTATTTTTTAAAAGAATTAGAAGTGAGTATAGGAGAAGCCTCTGTAACATACGCATCCACCTGTTTCAGTCTTTATAGTCCTATTTATTTGTCCTTACTATGTGTCAGGCACTGTTCTAAGCACTTAATTTCTATTAGCTTATATCATCCTCCTGACAATCCTATGAGACACATGCCATTATCACGATTATTACCACTTTACTAAAGAGGAAACTAAACTTGCCCAACATCACAAAGCTGGCAAGTAGTAGAGATAAGGTCTAAAGCCAGACAATCTGGTTCTAGAGTTAATGCACTGAATCTCTACACACGAAAACACCTCTTTCAAAATAACACATTACACTTGAAAACTTATGGGCCAAGTTTTGCTTCTTCTTCAGTTTTTGCACTGTGGCAGTCATCACATATTTTATTTTGAAAATTGGACACACTGCAAACTGCAATTACTCTTTTAAATCACAAAAAATACAAAGATTTTAATGTGCTTCTAAATAATGCACTTATATTTGGGCCTTGCATACTGTTTATTCTAACAAGTACATCTGTTCTTGGCATCGAATATAACAAAATTAGCTATTTTATGATTACACAATAAGAATGTCAATGCCATTGCCTGATCAAACAAATAGTGAATGATTAATGCTTCTCCTTGGATTTCTTTCTAAACATAATTAATGTATAAATAGCTAAGCAAATTATTACTTGATTCAAACAACCTGCTATCTACAAAGAGTCCTTTACCTGTGAATAAGTCAACACACACTTGGACAAGGCAGTATCTGATGCTGCTGCTGCTAAGTCACTTCAGTCGTGTCCAACTCTGTGCGACCCCAAAGACGGGAGCCCACCAAGGCTCCCCTGTCCCTGGGATTCTCCAGGCAAGAACACTGGAGTAGGTTGCCATTTCCTTCTGCAATGCATGAAAGTGAAAAGTGAAAGTGAAGTCGTGTCGGACTCTTAGCGACCCCATGGACTGCAGCCTACCAGGCTCCGTCCATGGGATTTTCCAGGCAAGAGTATGGAGTGGGTTAGCATCTGATGGGATACCTGTAAATATCTACACAAAATTTTGACTCAAAGAATCCCCCACTGCCGGGAGCCGGCATATTGCATATTGAGTGCAGCACTTTCCACAGCATCATCTTTCAGGATCTGGAATAGCTCAACTGGAATTCTATCACTGCTGGGAGCCAGCGTGAGGAGCGCCACCCATGACAAAGGTCATGAGGAAGGAGGCTCAGCATATGCAAAGGCGGGATCGAGCCTCAGGAGTCCCCCTGGAAATTCTCGAGCATTTACCCCCAAAACCAGAGTCTGCCTACTTTCTGCTTTGTGCTTTCACCTACACCTCTGACTTTACAGGGGGCTGTCCCCCACTACCTCTCTGAAAAAAGAGTTAGCTTACAGCTCCAGTTAATAATTCCTGGGTGTGACAGTGTTTCAACCTACAAACTCCTTTGGAAGTCCTCTAGCCTGCCTGAATAGGTTTTTCTGGCCACATGTGATTGCTCAGAGCCTCCCAACTGTGAGAAGCATGAGATGTTCTAAACTGTCTAAATACAGATTCCTTTGAGCAGTTAAAAGATTGATTAGAAATTGTATTGGTGAAGGGTTTTTCACTTGTTGGGCCAATGTTTGCTGCTAAGTCTCCATATCCCTTACCTGCTGTGTCCCTGGCAGTGTATTGATTAATATAATTGGTGTAAATAGTAGCTTTAATGTTTGTAACCTGCGACCCTTGAATTAATTCTTTTTCTTGTTATAGCCCACCACACCCTTGCTCTGTAGGAATGCAACTTTATCTAATGCTTTTGGAGGGTGGCTCCTGACCAATCACCTTTAGAGAAAAATAAGTTTTCTGAAGAAAGGGTCTTAAAATGTTAACAGGCCTCTGGGCCAGAAGATGATGCAAATCACCTAAACTTTTGCATATGATAAGTTTGCAGGAAGAAAGCCTGGCTTACTGCAGGACTCTACCCCTTCCCCCATTATCCTCTATGCATAACTTAAGGTATAAAAACTACTTTGGAAAATAAAGTGCGGGCCTTGTTCACTGAAACTTGGTCTCACCATGTCGTTCTTTCTCTCACCTTCTGGCTGAATTATTCAGCCTCTTTTCTCCACTGAATTTCCTCACTGAGCTATCCTTATTTCAGCCTCTTTTCTCCACTGAATTTCCTCACTGAGCTATCCTTATTTCAGCCTCTTTTCTCCACTGAATTTCCTCACTGAGCTATCCTTATTCTATTACTCTTTATATCCTTAATTAAAGTTTAATTAAGCAGTTGTTTCCTGATCCTCGCCGACGCCGTCCCTGCTTCGAATTCCCTGGATCCACCGGGGCTGGACCCCGGCACCCCACCAATAGTAATCAGTGTTGACATAAATAAGGACAGTAAGTTGGTGATGACTGGAATGGTTGATTTCACATGACAGTTAAGTGTTGTTTCAAACAGAAAATTTTTCAGTAGAAATTTTCTGAAATCTTGCCTATAAGACCAAGCTAGTTTGACTTATATCCCAAACCAAATCACTACTACATATACTAATACTTAATAGGTCAAAAGCATTCACACAGCATAACTACAGTGATCAAAATGAAGAGAATAAATATGACAGAGAAAACTGGCATCAAAATATATTGAAAGAACAAATAACTAAGGCCATTAAATTGGGCTCCTCTACATGATATGAAGGAGTTCATAAAAACCAACCAGTCAATATGCTTTAGACTATAAACACCCATGTTAATCCAAAAAGTAGCAAACAACAATTACTTTTTAAGAAAAACCATTTAATTTAGCCCATCATACCTACAAATTACTTTAGGCACCATGCTTGGATTAAAAAAACATCATCTTGCCAAGAGGACACAATTAGAACACAGTTGAGTTTTATTCGTGTGGCTTTCATCATGGTTCTCTTAATGCCTGTTGTTTATCTATACAAATAAAGTACAGCCTGGGAACTGTCCTAGTTTCTTTGAGAGCTATCAACTGAAGCTAATGTTTCCTTAATGAGAAGGCCACTCTGAAAGGGTACTATGAACCTGGCCCGTTTCCTCCGCCATTTACATGGACACAAGCCCATCTGCAGCAGGGCAACATTAGCCTTGCGATGGAATCTCTGTATCCTCAAGTGATGTCTCTCAATAGTCCTCACTGTGTTCACTTGTTCAGCTAAAAACAAAGGGGCAGCCTCCCTTCTCCCAATAAACAGGAAGTTTAAAATGAGTTTGATTGTACATACTGATGGGCAGCAGCCCAGGAACTGAATGGAGCTCCCCTTAGAGTAACATTTGCTTCTTCCCATCCTGCTCATCTTTGAACACCCCCACAGCACAGTACCTTGGACATACAGCCAATGCATAGAGCCCCTCCTCTCCCTCAAAGGATTCCACACACATCTCAGGACTGAGTTACCAGTATATGGTCCTGTTACCTATTTGGACTCGAGACACTTGTTAAGGACTTATGAGAAACCACCATTCAGAAAATTTACCAGAGCACCTCAGTGTATTTCCCTACATAACACTCCCAAGTCTGTGGCCATGAAAATCTTTCTTAACTTCCTCTTTAAAATGAGACTGTTCTGAGAAATACAACGCTTGTGGCATGCTAACACAGCAAACACACAAAATATTGAGTAGGCCAAAAAGTTGATCCATTCAGGTTTTTGTACCATCTTACTAAAAACCCTGAATAAACTTTCTGGCCAATTTGATATACACCAACAAAATATCAATTCTTGAGACTCTCCTTTGGACTTAGATGCTGGCATTGATGACATTACTGAAATGTCAGAAGAAATTTTAAATACTAAGAAGAGAGATGACCCTGGGAGAACTGACAGCAATTTTCAGCCCCATACGGTCTCTTCGAAAGCCAATTAATTAGGCCAAGTTAAACAGTTAAACCTGGAGAAGGAAATAGCAGCCCACTCCAGTATTCTTACCTGGAGAATCCCAGGGACAGAGGAGCCTGGTGGGCTGCTGTCTGTGGGGTCGCACAGAGTAGGACACGACTGATGTGACTTAGCAGCAGCAGCGCAAACAGTTAAACCAGTTTCACTCTTTCTTGTCGCAATATGATAAAATATCTTGACTCAACAAGCAAATCTCACTGGGCCAGCTTCATAGAACACTTATACATAAACACAACATCTCTATCTGATAAAATAAATGCATGCCAAGGTTTCAGTCTTAATCTGCATTCAACAATACTGGTTTCATTATGAGGATAAACCCAGTTACCAAAAGAACTGTTCATTTTTCAATATTTTTTTAAACAACAGTTGTGATGCATCACAAAAAGGGTTTTGACCAAAATGCTGTAACCTAGCTCCACCATGATCCTATTCAAAATATTCCAAAATTCTAACTCATGATTACTATTATATATAGTATCTGGAGTGCCAAATTCTTCGTTTAAAAAATGGAGGTAGTATCTTTTAAAGATTGAATGTCAATAATACAGCATGTGGACAAATTAATTCAAGATGGATCACAGTTTTCAGAAGAAAACATAGGAGAATATTTTCAAGAGTGGACAGTAGGGAAAGGCTTTCTAAGACACTGAAATCTGTAATAACCATAAAAGAAAAAAATGGATCAGATCAGATCAGATCAGTCGCTCAGTTGTGTCTGACTCTTTGCGAACCCATGAATCGCAGCACGCCAGGCCTCCCTGTCCATCTCCAACTCCCGGAGTTCACTCAGACTCACGTCCATCGAGTCAGTGATGCCATCCAGCCATCTCATCCTCTGTCGTCCCCTTCTCCTCCTGCCCCCAATCCCTCCCAGCATCAGAGTCTTTTCCAGTGAGTCAACTCTTCGCAGGAGGTGGCCAAAGTACTGGAATTGCAGCTTTAGCATCATTCCTTCCAAAGAAATCCCAGGGCTGATCTCCTTCAGAATGGACTGGTTGGATCTCCTTGCAGTCCAAGGGACTCTCAAGAGTCTTCTCCAACATCACAGTTCAAAAGCATCAATTCTTCGGCGCTCAGCCTTCTTCACAGTCCAACTCTCACATCCATACATGACCACGGGAAGAACCATAGCCTTGACTAGACGAACCTTTAACTTCTGATTATGAGGTGACACTGTTTTAAAAAAACTGAGGAGAAATCAGTGCAAAATATAAATCTAAAACAAAGAGGACTGATATCCAGGCTATGTAAAGAACTCGTGAAACTCACTAATAAAATGTTCACTGCAGTATATACACAATGGCCTGTTTTGGAGGAGACAGCTCAACAGAGGAAGAGGAGATTTCTTTCCTGTCAAAAATTAGGGGGGATTTCCCTGGTGGTTCAGTGGTTAGGACTCTATGCTTCCAGTGCTGGGGGCACAGGTTCAATCTCTGGTATGGAACTAACATCCCACATGCCAAGTAGCCAATAAATTAATTAATTAAAAATAAAAACAGAACTAAGGGTTAGGTAGCTGGAGGAGAGTACTGCCTAACAAACTGCTTGAGGAAAAAGACAGAAAATACAAATTAGATAGATGACAGGGCAGTTTGAGCTTTTTTAAAATAAAGCTTTCAGAATGCCAAGAAGTCTTAGTTTAAAAGAAATATGGATTTGGGCAGAAGGATAAATTAAGAGTTTAGGATTAACATATACATGCTATCGATACTATATATAAAACAGATCTACTATATAGCATAGAGAATTCTACTCAATATTCTATAATAACCCATATGGGGAAAGAATCTGAAAAGAATACATGTGTGTGTGTGTGTGAGAGTGTGTGTGTGTAACTGAATCACTTTGCTGTCCACCTGAAACTAACGCAATGCTGTATATCAACTACACGCCAATAGACAATTTTAGAAAGTCTTTAAATAAAACACAATTGTATTAAAAATCCAAAAATAAAAACCTTTTCTATATTTATTTTTATTTAGTTTATTTTTGGCTGTGCTGGGTCTATGCTGCTGCATGCAGGCTTTCTCTAGTTGTGGCAAGCAGAGGCTACTCTTCACTGCAGTGCATGAGCCACTGCAATGAGCTCATGCACTGCTCGGAAGCTCAGAAGCCATGAGCTGTGGCTTCTCTTGTGGGTCATGGGCTCTAGGCATGCGGGCTTCCATAGCTGCAGGCACGGGGGCCCAGCAGTTGCAGCTTGTGGGATCTACAGCACAGGCTCAACAGCTGTAGTACACGGGCTTAGTTGCTCCACAGCATGTGGGATCTTCCTGGACCAGGGCTCGAACCCAGGTCCCCTGCGTTGGCAGGGGGATTCTTAACCTCTAGACTACCAGGGAAGCCCAAAACAATTTTTTAAATAAAAGAAATATGGTTTTTGAAAAGTGGCAGCTTTGTACTATTAAGTTGGTTTCAAAAAGTTTCTATCCAAATTTAATGCTTGAAGTGTAATTCTTACTTGGGTTTATCCAATTCTCCAGATCAAGCAAAATATATTTGCATGGAAAATACATTTCAGTTAAAAAACTGGATTTGTATCATACCACTTTGTAAACATTTGTTTTGTCTAAAAATAAACTTTAATTCTTCTGCAATACACCAAGAAAATAAGGATACAGAATGATCTAAAATGGCACAGAGTCACCAATAATTATTAAAGCTTTTCAGCCATCATTTCTGAGCTGTGATTCTACACAATTATACATTTGGTTCTGTCTAGACATATCATTCAGTTGGCTTCGTAAAGCACACCACCCAAGCCCATAAGTGCTGGCAGACCAACATATAATAAACAGTTCTCCACTGTAGTATTACAGGACATGAAATTGATAGTTTTGTTTTTAACATGGAGATGTTAACCACTTATAACAATAAGACTTTTTTGACATTTATTGCAAGTTTTTTAGATGCAAAACTATACATGAAAGATCAGTTAATGTGCCCTCACGCTTTCTCATTCATTTACTCTCTCTGCTGTCTGACCTCAAGTGTAAACGGGTTGTTTTGTTGCTATCTGTACCCTGTGCCCTTGCAGTTACACCACATGACAACTTGAGATGCTGTTCTGCACAAATCAGTAGGAGAAATATCTAAATACCAGAGTTCTGTCTCAGAGGACTGTTAGAATCTGTTTAGACTGAACTGCCAATCTGAAAACAAAGTAAGTTTTTCCTTTTAGCTGTTAAAATGAAAACAATTTCTAAGTATCATTAAAACAATAGTAAATGAAAGAGTTTTGATAATTGCGAAGATGTCAAACCAACCAAAACTGCTACTTTATAAAGGACTCCTGATAACCAAAAGCATGTTGTTTTAAACTAAAATAAGAACACATCCTACCACCACAATATGTGAGGAAAGAGGCATAAACACTTAGAGAAAACAGGGAAGAACAATTCAACATAGTGGCTCAGGCACTAAAGACAGACGATCTGGGTTCATCCCAGCTCAGCCACTTTCAAGTTATGTGACTTATATAAATCATTTAGTCCTTAGTAACATGAGGATCAAGATTGCTGGAAGAAATATCAATAACTTCAGATATGCAGATGACACTACCCTTATGGCAGAAAGTGAACAGGAACTAAAAAGCCTCTTGATGAAGGTTAAAGTGGAGAGTGAAAAAGTTGGCTTCAAGCTCAACATTCAGGAAACGAAGATCATGGCATCCGGTCCCATCACTTCATGGGAAATAGATGGGGAAACAGTGTTAGACTTTATTTTTTTGGGCTCCAGAATCACTGCAGATGGTGACTGCAGCCATGAAATTAAAAGATGCTTATTCCTTGGAAGGAAAATTATGACCAACCTAGATAGCATATTGAAAAGCAGAGATATTACTTTGCCAACAAAGGTTCATCTAGTCAAGGCTATGGTTTTCCCTGTGGTCATGTATGGAGGTGAGAGTTGGACTGTGAAGAAGGCTGAGCGCCGAAGAATTGATGCTTTTGAACTGTGGTGTTGGAGAAGACTCTTGAGAGTCCCTTGGACTGCAAGGAGATCCAACCAGTCCATTCTGAAGGTCAGCCCTGGGATTTCTTTGGAGGGAATGATGCTAAAGCTGCAACTCCAGTACTTTGGCCACCTCATGCAAAGAGTTGACTCATTGGAAAAGACTCTGATGCTGGGAGGGATTGGGGGCAGGAGGAGAAGGGGACGACAGAGGATAAGATGGCTGGATGGCATCACTGACTCGATGGACGTGAGTCTGAGTGAACTCCGGGAGTTGGTGATGGACAGGGAGGCCTGGCGTGCTGCGATTCATGGGGTCGCAAACAGTCAGACACGACTGAGCGACTAAACTGAAATGAACATGAGGATATCTGTCAACATCTCATAGGATGAATATGAGGATTAAAAGAAACAATGAAAGAGAAATCTTTAGCAAAGTCTGAGTACACATTAAACACTCTAATGGTAACTATTATTATTACAGTTAATTTATAATTTCTTCAATAAAGATTCAGAATTACTAAAAGCTATAATGTAAAACAACCAGATTTAATAAAAAAAAATACCAATTAAAGATTTCTAGTTTAGGAATTTATCTCATGATCCCAAGAACTTTGTGGAAACCAAGAGAACTTTAAATTTTAAACTAGCAATATAGGCAGTGGGAATAAGCCCTTCTTTTTCCTGGTCCAAATAATTTGAGAAAAGGAAGGGGTGTGGGGGGCAGGGAAGAAGAACAATCATTCACGATCAACCACTGTAAGCAATCACTCACATAAACAATGGCACACAGGCAATCATTTGTGTGTGCTCAAGAGTTCCATGTTAAGTCACAAATCTGCATACTCAGTTCCTCTTGGCTTTAAATCAACTTGTTGCAGTCACTCCACAATGATTTTCTGGGGCAGGTCGTAACTAACCAAACAAGTACCTGTGCATGACGAAAATATGAACTTAGTAAAAAGGCATCACATTATATTTTATACGGTATTTCATACATATTTCATACAGTTCATTTATGCATTCACTCATGAAGGATCTATCTACTTCTCGCTCCCTACCAAACTCAGTCAAATATTAACACAGTAATAACATTAACCTCGCAAGGAGAAAAGCATCCTTGAAAAGTGTGAAAATGCGGTTTAGGTGTCCTGTCTCACACAGCATACGCTTCTGAAAAAACATGAGAAGTGTTAGTCGCTCAGCGGTGTCCAACTCTTGCGAACCCCTGTGACCCCACAGCCCTCCAGGCTCCTCTGTCCACAGGATTTCCCAGGCAAGAATACTGGAGAGAGCTGCCATTTCCTCCTCCAGGGGATCTTCTCCACCCAGAGATCAAACCCGAGTCTCTTGCCCGGGCAGACAGACTCTTTACCACTGAGCCACCTGGGAACGCCATAAGTAGACAAGGCCAGAGCTAAAAGGGGCTCTGCCCGATCTTCATCCAATACACTGTGGTTTTACAACATATACCATTTTATTGCTGATTGTAAGTAAGGTAAGTTTCTGTCTAAATTTTATTTACAGTATTCATTTGATCAGCATATTCATTCAGAGTTATAAAAAAAGATACAGTCTATAGTCGTTTTACCCCAACCAGGTATCAGTTTCTAAGTAACCACATTCTATCCAAACTTTGAGGACATTTCCAAGACCACCTTCTCCAGAAAGCATTTCTTGATAGGCTTGAGCTAAAAGTTATGTCCTGTTGCCATGAATTCCTGTAGCACTTTGCCTGAACTTACCTCTCCCTGGTTTCCCTTTCTGTCTCATATTAAGGTTATCCTCCAATATATCTTAGATCTCCATAATAATTCAGGTTCCTTGAGACCAAATTCATATATGACTTACCTAAGACAAAACCCTACAGGAGCTGCAGGGCTCAAGATAAATTACAATAAATGCATTCTTTTTTTTTAAGACTGATGTTCAGCCCTAAACTTCTCTAACTTCATCACTGCTGCTGGTGGTGTTACATTTACTGATATATGTATCTTTAATCAAGAGGGATGCTTGGAAACCTTTACACAATAGTATAAGGAAAGGATGAGTGGAGCTAGAACAGATCTCTCCATAAAAGACTCTACTTAGCCTTCATCTGAGATCCAACCACTACCACTCCATTTTTATACATTACTGGTATCCCAGGACATCTTCAGAGTTGACAGAGAGTTGTTGAGTTTAAACCAAAGGTCCTAAATACTAAAAGTTTCCATCAGTATAATCATAAAAATCAGAGTTAAGGGAATTTCCACTTACCTTTACTCATTATATAGCCTCCACTAACCTTTTCAACCTCAACTTGCTCATACATAAAATGGGTATGACATTACCTCACAGTATTGATAGGATCAAATGTGAAAACCTGTATGACAATGCCTGGTCCCAAGCCCAGTACAAATGATTTGCTCAGTCTCCATAGTCCAGAATGGCAGATGAAGTTCTACCACAAAGCCTCTTTGTTCTAAGACCAACAATTTGATGGATCTCTCAGTTTCATTTCATGATCAGAGAAAAATATTAAAAGTTAGGAACTGGATTCCAGGATCACAATTCTCCTAAAAATATTCTATGTAGGAATTAGACTTAGACTTCAGTCTCAGGTGCCTCTCCATCTTTACTAAATTTACTTTTAATTTTCTATTGTAGAGTGAGACTGTTTTCAAAGTTACTGAGAAAAAAAGGAGGAGGTGAGTCATTCTTGATATACTGGTCTCAAGAAAATCACTGCACGAAAGCCAGGAAGTTTTTCCTTTAAATTTCTTACACTGAACTCTTTGACCAACGTTTTAATCACTCACACGGCAAAAAGAATAGATAACTAGAAATATTTCACAATTTCAAACATTCACTTAATACAGAATGGAAAGTCACATTAAACCAATCATCAAGCAGGAAAATCTTGATGGACAGGATCAGGACAAGTTGTGCTTATTAGTGACTGCTCCACTTAAATGACAGAAGAGTCAGCGTTCGGTCTGGGGATTTGAGAACTTGGAGCGCAATGCATCCTCCACACCAGAAGATGAACAGTTTCTGTTAATACGGAAATGATGTTGAACTAGTAAAAGATGTAATAGCTAACAAAAAAGTTCCTCAGAACGGAGGGTCTTCAGGTCAAAGTGCTAACTCTCACTAGTCATCAGGAGAATGCAATCTAAATAACAATGGATCCCACTCTGGACCCACTGGAATGGCTAAAACTAAACGCTAAAAGCTAATGCTGATGAAGACGTGGAGCCACTGGAACTCTCAAACACTGTTATTGACAGTGAACTGGTGCACCTACTTCAATAAAAGGTTCCGTATTATCCACCAAAGCTGAACAAACACATATGCAACCTCAGAAATCCCAGTCCTAGGTAGACACCCAACAAAAATATACACATATGTGCCCAAAAAACAAATACAAAGAGTTTTCTATAAAGTTCCAAATCAGAGAAAACTAATCTATGGTGATGTAAGTTAGCATAAAGATTACCTCTGGTAGTACTGGTGGATGAGGAAGGGTAGTGAAATGGGAGAAAATGTGAATGACTCTATGGAATGCTGGTAATAGTCTCATTTTTAAGTTAGGTGATATTTACACATGTGTATTGTTTACAAAAATTTATCAAAGATGAAAACTTACAATCTGTGTGCTTTTCTACATTAATGTTACACCTTATTTTTTTTAATAGGAAACACATCAAGGTAATTATAAGCACATGTGCCTATTTATTTAACTATAAAAAAACACAAATATATTTGAGAGAATAAAGTGCTTTTTCTTCATAGAACTGGCACTGTGTACAATTCCTAACAGGCATTTTCTTCTTATTATACCATATTTTCTCCTTGTTATACTGTAACTATTTTCTTTTCTCTCAAATATTTAGAATGAAAGCTTTATGGCTGCATTATTGGATGCAGTATTGGGTACAGCCATAAATCATTCATATTATTTTCAAATTTCTGTCTTCATAAGTAATGTTGCAATGAATAAACACCATGTTTCAGACATGTTTGCACATGTCTGTATTTCATTAAAACATTCCTAGAAATAAATTCCCAGGGCCCCAGCATACACTTAACAATGCTAAAAGTGTACAACTCTGGAAATTTTTTCATCAACATTGCTTAAGCAATCTTAGTAATCATTAGCTAGATGAACACTTAACTACATGGAAAACTTAGCTACCCAGAATAAATAATTTCTTTGAAGTTTTGCTTAATAAATAGACTCCTCTTCTTACAAAGATTATTGAGGATTTTGTATAAATGAGTTCAGAGTCTTAGAGAAAACACTCTACAGCTAGAAATGGGCACCCTGAGAAATAAATTAAATCTATGACATCAGTGTAGGAATGATCAAAAATCAATCATGACTCAAAAAAAATATACATAACAGAATATAAAACCAAATAAAAATGTTTATATGTACATGTGTTTTTATATATGTACAGAAAAAATACATAAGGCTATTTAACAAAATGGTAAAATACATTGCTGGGTTTAGGATTTGGGTAATTTTTACTTTGCCTTTTTAGTTTTGTTGCTTACATTATTTACAGTAAACATATACCCTTTTAAGATTACAAAGTTAACTAGAAGATATGAAAGTCTCCTGATAAAAATATAGGATAACAGATACTTTCTTCCCTGTTCACAAAACAAATTAAATTGATGAACGTCTTCTCCCACATATTTTTCATCAATCTTCTAGCAACTGCCACAGGGTTTCTGTTGGCAAATACCAATAAAGCACATACAGCAGAACAAACAAGGAAAGAACAGTAGCAGGAAACTGGCACCCCCAGCAAATCGTGCTTATTTGAGACAGCTCTCCATCCCACCTTCAAACCAGAGTCAGTGGTTGTGACTCTACATCCCAGGGGCTGTCATTTTCTGCTAGTTAAGCTATTCTTAGTTCCTAAGATAGAATTAAGGATACCGATATTTCATGGCTGCCTATTAAAATCACCACAACCTCCAGGAGCCCTGTATCTGAGCAAAAGACTTCCCACTGCCAGAACTGTAGCCTCAGGTCTCACGTTAGTTACGTCCTAGAGACCTGGAAGAATTGACTCAGCTCCCTGGGGACAAGGGAGTCAGTTACTCACCAGGTGGAGTTCCATCCATTAGCTCGACCATCTTTCCCAAGAGAATTTAACATCACTTCATTTGACCGGAGGGGAAAAAAGCTAAATGGAGCTTACTCTCCCAGCCAATCACATCCACACTGAGCTATAGTAATCAAACAATTAGAGTTCTAAATTTCCCTTATCCCTTCCTTCCAGGTAAAGTCTTGTTTATTAATGGTAATTAAAAACACGGCCATGGCAAACTAAACATCAAACCCCTAGGATCAAAATAGCAGCAGCTTTTTTTGGCATCCCTTGGACCTCCACCTCCATGAAGGTCGCCCACAGTCTTGAATGAATCAGGAACTCCCCACCTTGGAAGAAAGGACTGACTCAAAAAGTAAATATCCCACTGATACTAATGGCCTTATTCTCCCAGCCTAACTTCAAACAAGAGAAAATTAAGAGAGTAAACAGCTACATTTATATTGTTGTCACTTTTTTTTAACAATTGGATTTGAAATGCAGGCAATATAGAGTGTCTCTGGGCTACAGTTCAAGGGAAACAGAACATCCTAATACAAGAACATTTTCAGCTTTCTCAAATTCCACTTCAGCCAAGTTCAGAAAGTTCTCTATTTCATCTAGAAAGTTCATATTCTTCTTGCTGTAAATGTCAGGACCTTCAGGATACAGAATTCCAGCAGCTAGAGTAGCACAAAGACCATGTTCAGTGTGTCAAGGTCTCAGAACACAACCGGTCTAGTGGGGCTGAATACACCTCCAACCTAAGCATCAGTTCAGTCGCTCACGTAACTGATACCAAATACTACGACCCAGACTATAGTCAGACATACATTTAATAGATTACTCGGCAGTAATAGTAACATAGCACATGCACTGCCCTCGATGAGCTCAATGGCTAATGAAGACAATGATGTATATGCAGGAGTGACACCTGAGTACGCACTGTAACCATCATAGCTACTATCACTTAGTGAGAGCTTAGTACTTACTTAGAATCGTACACACTTAAGATCTTCAGTTACCCCACAAAGTAAGTGTTACAACTTACTTCTCAGTCCCATCATCCCTAAAAAGAGGGTAATACCTACTCTACAGGATTGAAGTGAAGGTCAACACACTCGAAGCACTTACGACACTGGTTGTCATGTAGCAATGGATCAATAAAGGTCAGCTCTTACACTATTTTAATCATTGATGTGCTGGTTGTTACTATCATTGGAAAAACAACCAGGAAAATAAAAATAAAACAAAGGGAAGAGTACTTAAAGAAAGAAGATTGGCAGCCACCATATAACAGCCAAAGGGCATCAGACAAGCTCCTTCAGCCACCTGAAAAATGGGATGAGGCCACCTGTTCCATCCTCCTGGAACCAGAACCTCCAGGCTGTCCTGGAAGTCACACAAAAGCATGTTTAGCCACAGAACACAGCACTAACACTATATACCATCATTGACCAGAGGGCCTCCACAAACACTGGAAAACAATGAACTTTCGCTGTGAGCTGTAAACAGACATTAAATTACTATCCTAACACCAACAACCAGGAGAAGGCGATGGCACCCCACTCCAGTACTCTTGCCTGGAAAATCCCATGGACGGAGGGG
Source organism: Bos taurus (assembly GCF_002263795.3). Taxonomy (NCBI): domain Eukaryota; kingdom Metazoa; phylum Chordata; class Mammalia; order Artiodactyla; family Bovidae; genus Bos; species Bos taurus. Next base: position 83,006,310 of record NC_037337.1, on the reverse strand, counting down.
CCTGGTGGGCTGCAGTCCATGGGGTCGCTAGGAGTTGGACAAGACTGAGCGACTTCACTTTCCCTTTTCACTTTCATGCACTGGAGAAGGAAATGGCAACCCACTCCAGTGTTCTTGCCTGGAGAATCCCAGGGACGGGGGAGCCTGGTGGGCTGCCGTCTATGGGGTCGCACAGAGTCGGACACGACTGAGGCGACTTAGCAGCAGCAACAACAACAACAACAAAATCCAAAGTATAGTTTTTTTAAAACTCCCACAACAGCTGGGTAAAAAGTAAAAAGCACAGTAATTTTCCACTACCCAGTAACACCAAACACCATACCTGGAGCCTTAGACCAGGAGAATCATCAAAACTTTGAGGGAAGTATCCAACATTCTAAAGGCGATCTCGAAGTGCTTTAAAAAAAACAAAAAAACAAACCCGACTGCATCAAGGTACCACAGGCTCGTTTTAGGTATTACAAGCAAATAGAGTACAGCAGATTTAAACTGCATTTTATTTCAACTATGAACACTGAAATAAAGCAATTTTCAAGCATTGCACGCATGCTCAGTCATTCAGTCATGTCTGACTCTGCAATCCCATTGACTATAGCCCGTCAGGCTCCTCAGTCCATGGGATTTTCCAGGCAAGGACACTGGAGTGGGTTGCCATTTCCTTCTCTGGGGGATCTTCCCGACCCAGGGATCAAACCCTCGTCTCCTGCATCTCCTGGAACTGGAAGGAGGATTCCGTACCACTGAGTCACCTGATTACTCTTTCTATTATCATGTCCTACAAAGCTTCCTTTCACCTACATGCTAACATAAAAGTTAACAGAAGGTAAAGTCTCCAATGCAAGCTTCTGCAACTTTAAACACACAAACACAAAAGCTTCTGGGACTATTTTCATCTTGTGGTCAGTGCTGAGAGAGCACTAATACCAAACAGACATCTTCTGTCCTCTAAAGTTTTCTGAATATAAGCCATCCCTCTTTATCGGCATGATCAACTCAGTAATGGTCAACGTACTTTCTCATACAGCCTGCATATTTTAATAATTTTAATTAAGAACATTAGAAATATAAATGAGGCTTTCTTTTTGTCCCTTTTTATTTTCCAAATGAGCTAAAATTAGCACCTATTTTCTACTTAGTCAGCAAAAAGGACTCCTTTTTAAAATAAGGCATGAAAACCTATTTGATTTTAATTGAAAATTCTGTTTATGTTTACCTAATATCAGTAGGACTTATTTTGTTTGATACAACTACAATAACCAGGAAGGAAAATGTATTTGCAATAGCAATTCAGATAGAAATATCTGTCATCCAACTGTTAATGGAACAGTTCCTCTGGTTCCAGTCCCCAGCGGATTTTCCTTCTAGCTTTCAATAAGGAAAACCTGTCAATGAAGCAAGTAGGTTGAGCACTGTCTTCCACTGACTGCGACAACGAGCAAGTTTTCTCTCCCCAGATAGAGTAAAAGCTCATATTTTAAAGTTTGCATCATAAATTATGTTACACTTAAACTTGGTGTCTGCTGGCTTTTGCTCGGCCTTACAGCCCTGGGCCATCAATGGGTGCTGGCTGGGGTGGCAATGCTATTAGGGGCACAGAATAAGGGCCCGTAGCACCGCCTCCCATCATGTAGTGGTGAGGACCACAGCATCAGTTCTTTAAATTTTTCCGAAGTGTCCAGTATTATTCAAGATTCCCTTATGCAAAACAAACACTGCGACTTGACGGTGTGTTGGGGTAAAGTCAAAAGCAGGGGTCCCCAACTTCCAGGATCTAATCAATGCCTGATGATCTAAGATGGACCTGATGTAATAATAATAGGGGGAAAAAAAAAAGCGCACGATGTATTTTGCTTGAATGATCCCAAAATCATCCCTCTGATTCTGGTCCATGGAAAAACTGTCTTCCACAAGACCAGTCCCTGGTGCCACAAAGGTTAGGGACCACTGCTCTAAAGATGGCAACCTTGTTCCCTCAGTGCAAAAAGAGGAGTGAACAGCACACACATCCTGGCCTTGGCTCAATGGGGCCTCATGTCAACACCATTCTCCAGGAACCAAAGGAAAAGAGGTCACTCTGGTTTCTCACAGTTCTGCTAAGCATTGTACACAAACTATCTGCAAGTAAATAAATAAATCAACACATCTGATCTTTCAGGATGAGCAAAAGAAATACTAACCTGGGAACTGTGAGTGGGAAATAGTCTCAGGCATTGAAAAAGTCTGATGCATATCCACTCCCTGTCCCAAGAATTGTCACTCAGGAGAGTCTGGGAATTTTTTAAACTGCTGTCTTCTGAAGTTGCTCTGATTTCAGGGCATTCTCCCACCACCCCAAGGCAAAGTACTGAATGGCATACTTTCATTTTTTTTCCGAATAAATGCTAATTTGATTGGGAATTTAATACTGGTCCCACTGAAGTGAATGAAGTCATTCTTTGTGTCCACAGGGAGGCAGGAAGCTCTGTAGCTCTACACTATTTGTGAACACTCTGGGCACCTAAGAGGTGGTCGTGGGTATTACTTTCCAGGACATGAATTGCCTGGCTCTGTCCCTAATGCACCTGCTAAGTATACACAGAAACTAGACCCCTTGGTTCTAAGTATCTGAATGCAAAAGAAATGAAACATTCTAACACCACTGACATCTAAAATGTCTTGTTCTGTTGTGTTTTAATGACTATAGCAGGATTGCCAGGACAGAAACTGATAACCAAAGAAACACGATTCCAAGATTGTCTGGATTTCACGTTACTTATCTCCTATGGGTCCAATAGATAGAAACTGTAACTCTAGGCTCCTCTTCCCCTTCCCCCTGCCAGCACTTCAGCAGCTGCCAAAGGAAGGATGGATTCCATACAGCTCATGGAGGAGGGGGTCCCTGCACCGTTCTTTTTTTTTTTAATTTACTTGGCTGCGCCGGGTCTTATTTGCAGCATGTGGGACCTAGTTCCTGACCAAGGATGGAACTCAAGGGCCCCTGCATGGGGAGCATGGCATCTTCGCCACCAGACCACCAGGGAAGTGGTTGTCCTGTCCCCTGTGGAAGTTCTTTTCAGCATCAGGAGGACGACAGTGGGTCTCTGGTGGAAGAGGGTGGCACCAGTGTATGGGCAACTAGAGCTACAGACATCTGTAAACACCATTTAAGATTCTGAAGTTACTCTGGTATTAAAAGTCTGAATTCTACTTAACAGAAATTATTCTGCTTAAGCTGCTTAGCATAACAAGACTGTAACCATCAACAGAAACTGTTTAGTCATGACAGAGAATGTCCAAAAAGGAATTCTGCAAGTGTATTTGCTGGTTTTCCAAAGGTCCTGCTGCATACATCATCTCAAGCACATGCAATGTCTGCAAGGTCCTCCGCTTCAATTTGACAAGGGGCTTCCATGTACAAGCCAATGTCATGTTTACCCAGCAAAAGCCCATCAGGAGGCCTATAAGGAATAAGGATCAAAAAGCAAAATTCATCAATAATTAAATTAAATCAGATTCAAAACCAATGTACTGATTAGCCTAAAAAAGTCTTTCCTTATGAAAAATACTAAAAACAGACAGAACCCACAATACGACTAAGGTCTTATGTATAATGCATCAATTAAAACCATTCATGTACCAGAAAGTAATACCCACAACCAACTCTTAGGTGCCCAGAGCGTTCACAAAGTGTGGCATTACAGCGCTTCCAACCTCTCCATGGACACAAAGGATTATAATTATAAAATTTAAATTATAAAATGGAATTACGAAAGGCTAAAGGTTTTCAGAGGCAGATGACACTGTGACATCCCGTATAGTATAAAAATAAAATTTCAGAACTCTTTGAACTCCAGACATGTAAGCACAAAATTTATCTCCCTACCTGCTGCTATAAACTGGCTCCCAAATGAATCATGTCCAGAAGCTTCCCAAGAATATTGCAATAATCATCTCAATGTGCAACATGCCATATTACAATGCTACATTATCTTGAAGAAAATGTCAAAGTCAGAAGCAGGCTCTCTTAGGATGACCAAATCGCCAAGTAAATACATTTCCCTCTTACTGTGTTATCATCACTCTATCAGAAAAACAAATCATAGTCAATACTTGTACATATTTATTTTAAATTTCTCATTATTAAATGTTAACAAAATAGCACTTTTTCATAATTAATTACTAGAATTACAAAAATAAATTTCAAGTTGCTAGGGGAAAAAAAAAATCCCATTACTGTTCTATGCTCTGGCAAACCTTCTTGCATTTCCATCTCTACTCTGGGCTTTGAGTCAAGTAAATGAAATCTTGGCGAGAAAGGAGATATCTTAATTTAGGATAGTGACCCTTTCTAAAGAGAATGCCAATACTAAATGCTCTATGTTGTTTAATATAACCTAAAAGATTTTATATTTTTAGTAACTTTGATTCTATTTGGTTACTTTATCTAAAAAGAAGTTTACAGTGTTACTCACATTTTGAAGCAACATATCAAAAGAGTATTTAAAAATCTGTATCACTACCAAAACCCACAGAACCCAAGTCGAGTCTTAATTAAAAACTTGAGCAGTTTTCCCGTCAACTACAATGACTCCACTGGCACAATTGCCCAGGATTCATCCAGCATTCATTCAACAGGGATTGATTTAGGACTTACTGTAGCCCACAGACCATTATCTACTCAGCCATGGAGAGACAATGATGAACAAAACATGCACCTGACTGGAGAAATCTCAGGGACTGCACCCTCCTGTGCCACCACCCTCCTAGACGCAGTGAAGAACTGTGCTTCACAATCGGCCCTAGCTCATTTAAACAAATTTTCTCCTCGCACTAATATTAATAAATCAGGAAATGTTTATGAATAAGTATAAAAGTATAACCCTTTCCCAACGGCAGTATAATGGCTCTACCTTTATAAATAATCTAGCTGGCTAAAGATTTAACCAGAATCCTTTGGGAACTTCTGGGCAGTAACTCAAGCACAGAGGCCCCCAGAGAGCTGGCTGGAACTGACTCTTTTGGGACTAGAAAAGCCAGCCGGGGAAGTCCATACAGGGGTCTCATTTGAATGCTTTGGCCAGAGTTAGGCCCCATGGGAAAGACTCCCTATACAAGACTCTGGATCTGAAACAGGCCCATAAATAACCTTCATCTGCAGCAGACTTAGTTTCTGTGTATATAAAGTCAGTCACAGAAACACCATTATTTCAAATCGATCTATGAAAATACCACATTTCTGGTCATCTCATAGCCATGAGCCCACCAAGCTGACAAGATTATGAAAATTTATACAATCACATGTATACCTGTGGTGGATTCATTTTGATATTTGGCAAAACTAATACAATTATGTAAAGTTTAAAAATAAAATAAAATTTAAAAAAAAAAAAAAAATCAGAACTAGAGTTCAAAAAAAAATATAGCCAGGTTTTAAAATCTTTCCTAGATGCATGCTAAGTCGCTTCCCAATCCAAGGATTGAATTCACGTCTCTTATTTCTCCTGCATTGGCAGACGGGTTCTTTATCATTAGCGCTACCTGGGAAGCCCTCTTTACTAGATGTGTTGTGCTGTGCTTAGTCGCTCGCTAGTGTTTGACTCTTTGCAACCCCACGGAATGTAACCCACCAGGCTCCTCTGTTTTTGGGGATTCTCCAGGCAAAAATACTGGAGTGGGTTGCCATGCCCTCCTCCAGGGGATCTTCCCCAACCCAGAGATTGAACCCAGGCCTCCTGCATTGCAGGCAGATTCTTTACCATATAAGCCACCAGGGAAGCCCAAGAATACTGGAGTGGGTAGATTATCACTTCTCCAGGGGATCTTCCTGACCCTGCACTGCAGGCAGATTCCCAGCTGAACCACCAGGGAAGCCCGCTTTCCCAGAGAGTAAAACTTACATTCTTTTCCTACTGAATTTTAACTTCTCCTAGCTCTATCTTTAAATAATTTAAAAGGCATTCAATTTCATTCAAAGATATAACTAAAGATAAAATTCAAATTCACTGTGGAAAAAAAATCATGTTCTTCACCTTTGGGGCAGCCATCTTCACTCACCCCAAATCCATCAATGGTTTCTTAGTATCTCATGTAAAAAAGAATCCAAATTCTTTATCTAGGTATACCAAGTCCTAGACAAGTCAGTTCCAAGCTAATTTTCCAACTCATTTCCCTCTATATCTCTTCACCCAGCCATCACTCCAGGCAAACTAAACTACTCTCTTACCAAACACACTCTTCACTATACCTTTTTCCATGCCTTTTCTCATATCTTCCATCTGCTTTAAATTCCCACTGACACTTGTTTTATTTTGGGGGGGGGGTCCAAAAATCACTGCAGATGGTGACTGCAGCCATTAAATTAAAAGACGCTTGCTTCTTGGAAGAAAAGCTATGACCAACCTAGACAGCATATTAAAAAGCAGAGACATTACTTGACCAACAAAGGTCCGTCTAGTCAAGGCTATGCTTTTTCATATCATGTATGGATGTGAGAGTTGGACTATAAAGAAAGCTGAGTACTGCAGAATTGATGCTTTTGAATTGTGGTGTTGGAGAAGACTCTTGAGAGTCCCTTGGACAGCAAGGAGATCCAACCAGTCCATCCTAAAGGAAATCAATCCTCAATATTCATTGGAAGGACTGATCCTGAAGCTGAAACTCCAATAGTTTGGCCACCTGATGTGAAGAACTGACTCACTGGAAAAGATCCTGACGCTGGGAAAGATTGAAGGTGGGAGGAGAAGGGGACGACAGAGGATGAGATGGTTGGATGGCATCACCGACTCAATGGACATAAGTTTGAATAAGCTCCGGGAGCTGGTGATGGACAGGGAAGCCTGATGTGCTGCAGTCCATGGGGTCACAAAGAGTCAGACACGACTGAGCGACTGAACTGAACTGACCCTTTATAATTGCAAACTGTATCCATGCTACTGTGCCTAGTTAAAGTGTGGTCTCTTTTGAGTCTTTGTTAGTGCCCATCGGCTCAATGTCCACAGGGTGGGCTCCTTATGTGCAAAGATATGTGCTTTGAGACAAAACATCACTGAAATCTCAATTCTGTGCCTTTCCTGGACACAGGCTGGGCAGGATGGACTGACTGGGCCTGGAGCAGCAGGAGGCCTCGGCCCCTGTGGACCCAGGCCCCAAACTGCTTACTACCACCCGTGCCCATGAAGCAGCGGCTGCCCAAACAAGTTGGCACACATTTAGCAGCTCAAAACCATGCAAGTTCATTATCTCACTGTTCCGTGGTCAGAGGCCCAGCAGGCCCGGCTGGTTTCCGTGCTCTGGGCCCCCCAAGGCCAAAATCAAGGTGTTGGCCTGGCTGTGTTCCAACCTGGAGGCGTTGGGGAGAGTCTGCCCACGTGGTCACTTTTTTCTGGTCGGCTGAGTCCGGTTCCACTCTACTATAGGACAGAGGGCCCTATTTCCTTGCCGGCCGTCAGCTCCTGGAGGCCTGGCACATTCCCCGACTCCTGGCCTTCAAGCCGCAACAGCAGCTCAGACGCCTTGCCTGCCTTTTCTTTAGCCAACTCTCTCTGACTTCAGTGGTACCACCTCTCTGCTTTTAAAGGCTCATGGGATTAGACTGGACCCACCTGACTCAGGATCATCTCCCACCTCAGGATCACATCCTCAAAGTTCCTTTCACCAAATAAGCTAATGTATTCATGGGCTCCAGGAATTCATCTCACGGTTTTATCCGTTGACAATCTCTGCTTAAACCATCTACTGCATCAGAGGTTACAAAACGGCGGATGTTTAAGTCGTCGTCCTTTTTATTAAGTAGAATTTTCTGTTAAAAATTTTATCAGTCATGGCCATCTGCTTATCCTGAAATAAAGTCTGTACAAGCCAAAAAAAAAAAAAGAAATCTCAATTCTGTCACGTACAAGTCAGGCCTCAGGCAAGGTTCCCTGCTTCACTAACCCCACTCTGAACAACACAGGGGCCCTAAAGCTACTTTGCAAGGTTTGGGGTTCTAACCAACATTCGCTGACGTGCATTCCAATCTCTGTGCTAACAAGTGGGGGATGTGCCGACCCTGGGAAAAGAACTGACATGCCGTGAGCCTTGGCTTTCTCACTGGTCAAGGGGGAGGAGCTGCACCAATTTTACAGCAGAATAACACACATACGGGAGTCGCTGCAGAACCCTGGCTCCTGGGCCCTGGGCCCTTCCGCCCCCATGTCCCTTCCATGGGATTAGCGACCCTTCCTCTCTCCAGGGTCCACTGCACCTGTGCTCCCCTCTGTCACTACTGCCTGTCTCCACCATCAGACGCTCCCCCTCCCATGACAGCCTTATGGCCTGAGCCTAGACTCCCTGCTGCTGCTGCTAAGTCACTTCAGTTGTGTCCGACTCTGTGCAACCCCATAGATGGCAGCCCACCAGGCTCCCCCGTCCCTGGGATTCTCTAGGCAGGAATACTGGAGTGGGTTGCCATTTCCTTCTCCAATGCATGAAAGTGAAAAGTGAAAAGGGAAGAAGCTCAGTTGTGTCTAACTCTTCATGACCCCATGAACTGCAGCCTACCAGGCTCCTCAGTCCATGGGATTTTCCAGGCAAGAGTACTGGAGTGGGGTGCCATTGTCTTCTCCAATATTTTAATACAAAGTGCTTCATCAGTATAAATCAAAGCACACAAATAAAATCAAAGCGCTGGGAGATTCCAAGGCTGAAAAACAAAGGAAAACACCCGCTGAAATGCTGCTTGATCTTTAAGCTCCAGTTCACGTCATAATAGCTGGGGCTTCCCCAAGTCCTGGCAGCGGAGTGCAGCCCTGGCCCTCAGCTGTGACCTCCTCTACAATGGTTTCTGCACCTTCCCCAAAAAAGGTGCTTAACTCTGGAGGCATCCTCACTCGTCACCAATTCACCTCTCATATACAACTCCCCACACCCTTCCCTTCCCTGGACTTTATTTTTCCCATCATCTTACCTCCCTGATCAGGAGCTTGAGGAGGGCAAGGCCTGTGTGTGACTGGTCTTTCTTTCCAGTCCTTCCTCCCCACCAAAGAACATGAACTGAATGAACTCAAAGGGAGTGTCAAAGCCTCTAGAAATATATCATCCACATCACAAGGTAATTCAAGTGATTCCTCCCCTCCAAGACCCCAAAGTCAAGGTCTGAAAAAATCTAGACCTCCTTCTTACCTTTCAGGAAGGAAGTCAACAACATCTCTTAAAATTAGAAGAAAACATGCTTCCTGGATATGGTTTTCATTAGTTGTAAAAGAATCAGAAACAATAGAAAACAGTGAACTGAAACCAAAAATGTCAAGGGGAAAAAACTGTCCTTTCGAACTTTATAATGTTCACAATCCTTTAACATTCTTCTCTCCTCAAGCCAAATGCTTTTCTTAGAAAAATAAATCAATGCTTTACATTCCATATTCATGAGGAGTTATAAAAACAAGCTGGCATACACTCTGGTAGAGCTTTTTAAAGTTACTGATTAATCAAATTAATGAAAGTTGACTTACAAAATACACTTTGAATTCACTCTTTTCCAATATGGGTATCACCTCATTAAAACATCTGTTTTCTATCTCTAACATTTCAGAATCGGCAAACCTACACCAGAAACAGAATGCTACCCATCCTACCCCTTTTTTTAGTGAGGGCTGGTGGCAGTAAAGAGGAAAAGACTGTGGTTCTGGAATTACATACTGATGTTCCTCTCTCCTTGTCTGGAGCACATTCCTTGACAGTGTAAAAAGAAACAGAAGCGTCAATTCAATCCTGAGTTCACTGAAGCCCACGGAGCCAAGTGCTGTAACAGAAACTCATGGGAAAGCAGCAGTCCTTGGTGTAGCCCTCTTTCTCTGTGCAGTCTGCCTGGGAGAGTCCCCTTCAAACTCTCCTTAGGACACCAGGGACAAGCCGCTGGAAATGTCCTCCCCAAGTTAAAAGTGAGTGAGCTGATTAAATCAAAGAAAAGTACGTAGGGAAGCCAGGAAGGGGAAATTCTGCCCTCTTGGGATTTCTGGATCAATTCTAAGAACTTTCCACTTCCCACTGCCAGCAGCACCCATCAATTCCCATAGTAACCAGCCTACAGTTTTCTTTCCAGCTGGTCCGCAAGGGAGGCACGCGTGCTGCAGACAGAGACACACAAGAGTATGACCCAATCTGATCACTGCTGAATGGCTTAAACACTCCAAGTCTACCTCCTAGCTTCCCTTAACTCCCAAGGTTACCAGGCGATTCTCTCCTTTCTCCCTTCAATTTGATGCTGAGATAATGAAGGGGACTTTTTCCTAGGGCTCTGCACAAAACAATCTTCTGTGTTCCGTTGCAATTTTGATTCAAGTCTATTTGGTACTAAAGCAATCATGTCTCCCCACCACACTGTGCATAAATGTTTGCTGAATGAAGGACTCCTCTGGTAGAGAAATAGAGGTTTCAAAGATACGGGGGTACAGATTTGAGATTCAAGGTAAGGATGAAGAAACTGCATTCCCAAAAGGAATGAAGAGCAGAAGAAAAGAGGGCTAAAGTGGATGAAGACTGACTTGTTTTTGTGAAGTGGACTCCTCAGGCTGATTGAGCAGGACAGGGAAGAGGAGGAGGACCACGAGGCCCGAAAGCATTTCCGTTCCCAACACACTCATCAAAGGACCTGCCATCAGCAACAGTGCCTGTGACAGTGACTTTCAGCACAGAAAGGGTCAAGGATCAGTTCTAACATGTTCATCTAAAGAATGACTAAGTCGCAAAGATTTTTTAAATTAAAAAGGTAGAGAGTCAAATTAAAAGAGTTCAGCATGGGCTATGAACCAGTCCTGCAAGAGTGCACATGGTCAACAGAACTTAACGACTGAAAGGGAAAGGAAGGAGGAGGGTGACAGACATACCCCAAAAAGTAGCGCTTGCCATCGCCCCTGGAGTCAGTGCCTCGCTGACTTTTAATTTTAATAAATACTCCCAAATTACTTTCTAGCAAGGATCCCACATTAGTGTGGATGAGTTCCTTATTTTTTTTTTTTAATATTTATTTATTTATTTTTTGGGCTGCATTAGATCTTGGTTGCAGCACCTGGGATCTTCCATCCTGGTAATGGCATACAGGATCCAGTTCCCTGGCCAGGGACTGAACCCAGGCCCCCTGCATTGGGAGCATGGAGTCTCAGCCACTGGGCCACCAAGGAAGTCCCAGCACCTGGGTGAGTTCTTTAAAAGGTTTGCCTACGGTTTGCAAGGCACTGTGCTAATTACAGAATGCACAGTCTAATAAAACAAAGACCCTAAACATGACTCATCATCATCAAGACTGTAGAGGAAACGGAAGAAAATACATGAAAACAGTAGTTTGTCCTGATAGGAAGGAATATAAGATTATGAGTAACTGCCCTTTATATTATCACTAATTAATCTTTTAAAAATAAGCTTTTTAAAAAAGCAGAATGGAACCACATCAAACTAAAAAGCTTCTGCACAGCAAAGGAAACTATCAACAAAATGAAAAGGCAGCCTACTGAATGGGAGAGGATATTTGCAAAGAATATACCCAGTAAGGGGTTAATATCCAAAATATACAAAGAACTCTTACAACTCAACATAAAAAAAAAAAAACCAAAGTGAGCAGAGGATCTGAATAGACATTTTTCCAAAGAAGACATACAGATAGCCAAGAGACACGTGAAAAGATACTCAACATCGCTAATCATCACAGCAATGAAAATCAAAAGCACAATGAGGTATCATCTCACACCTGTCAGAATGGCTATTAACAAAAAGACAACAAATAACAAGTGCTGGCAAGAATGTGGAGAAAAGGGAACCCTGTGCACTGCTGGCAGGACTGTAAATTGGTGTAGTCACTATGGAAAAAATTGTATGGAGATTCCTCAAAAAGACTGAAAACAGAACTACCATGTGATCCAGCAATTGCACTTTCAGGTATTTACTTGAAGAAAGCAAAAGTACTAATTCGAAAAGATATGTTCACTGCAGCATTATTTACAATAGCCAAGATACGGAAGCAACCAAACTGCCCATCAACACATGAATGGATAAAGATGATGAGGCATGTGTGTGTGTGTGTAATATTAATCTGCCATAAAAACAAAATACTGCCATTGGCAGCAAAACGGATGGACCTTGAGAGCATCGTGCTGAGTGAAGTCAGTCAGAGAAAGACAAATAACATATCATCTCACTTATACGTGGAATGTAAGACAGAAACAAACACGCCAAGCTCATAAGTACGGAGAACAGATCGGTGGTTGCCAGAGGCAGGGGCTAAGGGGACAGTGATATGGGTGAAGAGGGTCAAAAGATACAAACATCTATTTATAAAATAAGTAAGTAAAGGGGATGGAACGTACAACATGGCAACTACACTTAATAACACTACATTGCAAACCTGGAAGTTGCTGAGAGAGCAGATCCTCAAAGTCCTCATCACAAGAGAAAAAAAAATGTAACTATGTATGGTAACAGGCATTAACCATACATATTGTGGTGATAATTTTGCAATGTATGTAAATGTCAAATCATTATGTTGTACACTTGGAAGTAATACATCATATGTCAATTTTACTTCAACTGAAAAAATGAAGATGACAAGAAATACTTGCGCTATACCAAAAAATTCCTAGAGGATCAATGCTTTAGAAAAATCTAAATGAATGTGTAAATTTACCACAAATGAAAGTTCAGAATCTGAGTCTTAAGGTTCATATGGGAAAATAAATGAGCAAGAATAATGAGAGTAATTAAGAAAAACAGAGTAATAAAGGAAACCAGCTTTAATCCTTGCCAGATAGTAAAATATGTTATAAATATGTAACGAAAGTGTGAAGCTGGTTCATGAATAGACCATAAAACCAAGGATAAAATAAAAATTCTAAAAATACTTCAAAGAGTTTGATATAGCATAAAACGTGACATTCAAAATCAAGGCAAAAAGGATAAATTGCTGAATAAATGGTACAGACAAGAGAATGGGATATCAACTCATAACAACTCCCCCCAAATTGATCAAAAAATGTGAACATTCAGAAAATTACAATGTATTAAAAGAAACCAGGAGATATTGTTTATCCTCTTTGAGAGTATAAAACCCTTCTAAGTAGGACATGAAATCCAAAACCCATAAAATAAAAGATAAATAAATTTTGATTATCCAAAAGTAATAAGTTTGCCACATGGAAAAGCTACAATAAATGACAAAATATAAACCCAGGGGAAAAAAATCAGCAGGTCCTATCACAAAGAGCTAATTTCTTTTTTTAAATAAAGAGTTTATCTCATTAGATAAATGGGCAAAAGATCACAAGAGTCAATTCACAGTAAGGAAAACCACTCTTAAATACCCAACAGTATGTGTAACCTCATGTATAACGAGAAAAACTCACAGGAAAACCACGAGATCCCCTTGTTCAGCTATGAAACTGACAAGGATCAGAAGGTTTATTCACACACTCCCAGAAAGAGGAAAGAGGAAGGCAGGCATACATTGCCGATGGGAATGTAAATTCCTATGTCTATGGAGGATAGTTTAGGAATACTTATCAAAAATGTGAAGATACACATTCTTAAGTGTTGAGGTGGCTTTTAGTGGGGGAAATAATTTTATACCAAAAAGACATAAATGTGTGACAGATGGTAATGCTTTTTTTTTGCTTTCTATTCTTGGCAGGGTCCCTTTTTAGCTGAATGGCATTTGCTTTTTTTAAACTGAATTATAGTTGACATACAATATTATATTCGTCACACGTGTACAACATAGGCATTCGACATTTGTATTTATTATGAGATAATCCCCACAAAAGGTTTACTTACCATCTGTCACCACACTAAGTTAATACAGTATTACTGACCATACTCTATGCTGTACATCACATTCCCATGACTTATTTTATACACAGAAGCTTGTGCCTCTTGACTTCCTTTACCCAATCTGCCCGACCCAAATCCCCTCCCCTCTGACAACTACCAATCTGCTCTCTATGAGTCTGGATTTTGTTTTGGTTTTTTTGTTTTGTGTTTTAGATTTCACATATAAGTTAAAGCATGAGGTATTTGTCTTTGAATTATTTCACTTAGCATAATGCCCTTAAGACCCATCCACGTTATGGCAAATGGCAGTTTCATCTTTCCATGTTTGAGTAACTAACAGTCCATTGTATATCTATACCATATCTTCTTTATCCATTCATCTATTGATGAACACTTAGGTTGTTTCCATCTCTTGCCTACTGTAAATAACAATGCGATGAACACAGGGGTGCATATATATTTTTTCAAATTAGTGTTTTTGCTTTCTTCCAATAGATACCAGTAAGTGGGACTGCTGGCTCATGGAGTAGTTGTATTTTCAGTTTTTTGAGGAAACTCCATACTGTCTTCCACAGTGGCTACACCAGTATGCTGCTGCTGCTGCTACTGCTGCTGCTAAGTTGCCTCAGTCGTGTCTGACTCTGTGCGACCCCACAGAGGGCAGCCCACTAGGCTCCTCTGTCCCTGGGATTCTCCAGGCAAGAACACTGGGGTGGGTTGCCATTTCCTTCTCCAATGCATGAAAGTGAAAAGTGAAAGTGAAGTCGCTCAGTCGTGCCCGGCTCTTAGCAACCCCATGGACTGGAGCCTATCAGGCTCCTCCATCCATGGGATTTTCCAGGCAAGCGTACTGGAGTGGGGTGCCATTGCCTTCTCCAACACCAGTATAAGGATTCATATTCTTCAATCTCCAAAAAACATCTACTCTGCTTCATTTACTACACTAAAGCCTTTGACTGGGTGGAACACAACAAACTGTGAAATATTCTTAATGAGATGGGAATACCAGAACACCTGACCTGCCTCCTGAGAAATCTGTATGCAGGTCAGGAAGCAACAGTTAGAAATGGACATGGAACAACAGACTGGTTCCAAATTGGGAAAGGATTACATCAAGGCTGTATATTGTCACCCTGCTTATCTAATTTATATGCAGAGTACATTATAAGAAACACTGGGCAGGATGAAGCACAAGCTGGAATCAAAATTGCCAGGAGTAATATCAATAACCTCAGATACGCAGATGACACCACCCTTATGGCAGAAAGTGAAGAAGAACTGAAGAGTATCTTGATGAAAGTGAAAGAGAAGAGTGAAAAAGTTGGCTTAAAACGCAACATTCAGAAAACTAAGATCATGGCATCTGGTCCCATCACTTCATGGCAAATAGATGGGGAAACACTGGAAACAGTAGCTGACTTTATTTTTTCAGTTCAATTCACTTCAGTCACTCAGTCGTGTCTGGCTCTTTGTGACCCCGTGAATTGCAGCACGCCAGGCCTCCCTGTCCATCACCAACTCCCGGAGTTCACTCAAACTCATGTCCATGGAGTCGGTGATCCCATCCAGCCATCTCATCCTTTGTTGTCCCCTTTTCCTCCTGCCCCCAATTCCTCCCAGCATCAGAGTCTTTTCCAATGAGTCAACTCTTTGTATGAGGTGGCCAAAGTACTGGAGTTTCAGCTTTAGCATCATTCCTTCCAAAGAAATCCCAGGGCTGATCTCCTTCAGAATGGACTAGTTGGATCTCCTTGCAGTCCAAGGGACTCTCAAGAGTCTTCTCCAACACCACAGTTCAAAAGCATCAATTCTCCGGCCCTCAGCTTTCTTCACGGTCCAACTCTCGCATCCATACATGACCACAGGAAAAACCATAGCCTTGACTAGACGGACCTTTGTTGGCAAAGTAATGTCTCTGCTTTTGAATATACTGTCTAGGTTGGTCATAACTTTCCTTCCAAGGAGTACGCGTCTTTTAATTTCATGGCTGCAGTCACCATTTGCAGTGACTTTATTTTTGGGGGGCTCCCAAATCACTGCAGATGGTGACTGTAGCCATGAAATTAAAAGGCGCTTGCTCCTTGGAAGAAAAGTTATGACCAACCTAGATAGCATATTAAAAAGCAGAGACATTACTTTGCCAACAAAGGTCCATCTAGTCAAGGCTATGGTTTCTCCAGTGGTCACGTATGGATGCGAGAGTTGGACCGTAAAAAATCTGAGTGCCGAAGAATTGACGCTTTTGAACTGTGGTGTTGAAGAAGACTTGAGAGTCCCTTGGACAGCAAGGAGATTAAACCAGTCAATCCTAAAGGAAATCAACCCTGAATATTCACTAGAAGGACTGAGGCTGAAGCTGAAGCTCCAATACTTTGGCCACCTGAGGAGAAGAGCTGACTCATTGGAAAAGACCTTGATGCTGGGAAAGACTGAGGGCGAGAGGAGAAGGGGAACAACACAGGATGTGATGGTTGGATGGCATCACCGACTCAATGGATATGAGTTTGAGCAAACTTCCGGAGACAGTAACGGAGGGAGACCTGGAATGCTGCAAATGCAGTTCATGGAGTCGCAAAGAGTTGGACATGGTTTAGCAACTGAACAACAACATTCTTTAACCCAGAAACTCCTCTACATAAACCCATTCACTTAAAGGTTCACGGACAGCCACAGCAGCACTGTTAACAATGTTAAAAGGTCAGAGAAACTTCAAATCCATTAATAAGAGACTGGATAATAAACTACAACCATAAACTGGAATGAAACAGAATGAAAGCACAGTACAGTATCTTCCCTGGTGGCTCAGATGGTAAAGCATCCACCTACAATGCAGGAGACCTGGGTTCGATCCCTGGGATGGGAAGATCCCCTGGAGAAGGAAATGGAAAACCACTCCAGAACTCTTGCCTGGAAAACGCCATGGACAGAGGAGCCTGGTAGGCTACAGTCCGAGGTCACAAAGAGTCGGACACAACTGAGCAACTTCACTTCAAACTTTAAAAAGCATACATACTAAATGCAATATGACATTTCTGGACTGGATCCTGGAAGAGAAAAAGGACATATCCAAATAAAATCTACACACTTTAGCTTCAATGTGTAACCTTTTGGATTTTACTCTATGGGCATGTAATAATTATTTGAAACATAAGATTTAATTGTAAAAAACCTAATTACTTTGTGATTGTACTTTCATCATTCATGGCATTCATATCCTTCTACATACTGCTAATGAGAAACACCAAGGGTACATGTATTGCTTCAACACTTCTAATACTTCCATTACTGTACCTAAATACATACCTGCCTCACCTGCTAGGTTTTAGGTCCTTAAAGGTGGAGGCCAAGCCAGCTCAGCTCTGTCCTCAAGGAATCTGGAGAGTATTTGCCACATGGTAAGAGTTCAACCAATGAGACTGAAATAATTATGCTCAACTTTTCATTAGTATGGAATTTTGTATTTCAAATATCCAAACAGTTCTAGGAGTTTCCTCTGATCCTTAGTTCATAATGATATGGAAAAGGGAAGCAAGGAGCAGAGATGGGTGAAGTGCTTCTCACTGGCGATCTGGGCAGGGACATGGAGGCATGTTAGACAAATGACCCTCCAACCTCACTTCCTAAACATTTTGCTCTGTGCTGGAGCTGCAGGGACTATAAAGACAAAATGAAGCCCTTACGGCAAAAGTTAGGCATAATTAATGTCAAGAGTTGAAAAGGTGAAACACCCTTGGATTCTCAAAAATGTTTTCCACAATGGCCATGAAATGCTTTTCAGAGAAAAATATCACTTATTTACACTGTTGGTGGGAATGTAAATTGGTGCAGGTACTATGGAAAACTGTATGGAGGTTCCTCAAAAAACTAAAAATAGGGTTGCCATATGATCAAGTAATCCCACTACTGGGCATATATCCAGAGAAAAATGTATGTACATACACGCACACGTGTGCACACATACACACACACACTGGAATATTACTCAGCCATCAAAAACAATGAAATAATGCCATTTGCAGCAACACAAATGGACCTAGAGATTATCATACTAAATGAAGTCAGAAAGAGAAAGCAAAATGCCATATGGTATCACTTATATGTGGAATCAAAAATACAAGAGAAATCAACATATCTACAAAACAGAAATAGATTCATATATAGAGAACAAACTTGTGGTTGCCAAGAGGGAGGGGAGAGGAATGGGAGTTTGGGGTTAGCAGAAGTAAACTACTATACACAATGGCTGGATAAACAACAAGGTCCTGCTGTGCAGCACAGGGAAATACAGTCAATATTCTATCACAACCATAGTGGAAAAGAATATATATATACACACATACATATATATATATATGAACACACACATATATATATATATATATATACATATATATATATATGAACACACACATATAAAAAACTGAATCACTTTTCTGTACAGAAGATATTAATATAACACTGTAAATTAACTATACTTCAATAAAATTTTTTTAAAACAGAGTGTCCAAAGAAAAACATCCTAGCCTCCAACCTCATCAACATCTAATTTTCCAAACATTCAAAACACAAAAGACAAATGACTTAGGAAATATTCTGAGGTCCTTGAATGGGTGAAGTAATGCTAATGAATTTGTCCCCAAAGCATCAGTAGCGCTGTTCCATTTCCACCAACTCAGAGCCTTAAGTCTACACACCACACCATAAAGCAGTAAAACGTGGGGCAGACACTGATCTCTGTGAATACCTGTTTTGTAAGGTACAAAAATGCACAGATGACAGTTAAGGCTCCTGCTGGATCTCAAATTCTATCAGACCTCTTTTCCTTCATACCCCAAATATAAACTAAGGCACTGCCGTCTTTTCACACAAACTCACACATCAACAGACCCATTTGGTCTGTGCACTGGGAGAAGCTTACCCACATTACTTTCTCCCTATTTCCAGAGTGGCCTACATATGAGCCAGCGTCACATATGAGCAGTTCTCAAGTCAAGGAGAAAAGGATTTATTCAACTTGTTGAAATGAAATTAAAATATGTATGCTGCACAATGAAACATTCACTGAATTGTGCTTTCATTCATATTCAAGACTAAAAAAGTTTCTAACTTGGGTTTCACGTGCACTTTTATGTACTGGTTAGTCCACATATAACATCTGCAAGCTATCCTTACAGGTGCATATTTCTACTTGATCTTTTCATTTTACTTTTATTTTGTTGACCACTTTTTACAGCACAGAAAAAAGATGGGAACACTGGGGGAAAGTCACAGGCAAACTTATCCATAGGCAATCATACATGATTGATCAGAGGAGAGTTTTGTTCCTGTTTATTTAACATAATCCTTAGTTCAAACTGACTGGGCTGAAAGATGATAGTGTAAAAGGTAGAACAGAGATCTGTGAGCAGCAGCAACGTGATAAAAGCATGGTTTAATGCACATTGAGTGCTTATCTCTTTCCATTGAAATTTTCCCTTTCAAAACACAGAAATAACATTGTGCTGCTAACAAATATAGCTGTCTTCTAAAGCAGTTATTTCCCCCTAAATAACCAGCATTTACAGTAAAGGTGCTTTCTAAATAATATGGGGAGAGAGAAGAGTTTTCCAAGAAACCTTCAAATGAGCTCAAATGTCCACAGTGAAAGACACATCTCAGGGGATGACGACATGAGATAATATCCATGTCAGGTGAGCCAGAACAGCCTCCCTCAGAAGGAAAGATGCCTGACAGGTGGAGAGAAGAAAAGGAAATGCCAGGCAAGAAGAAAGATGTGCGTAGGAGCTACCACTGTACTTTCTCAAGAAGCAGAGACACAGTGTGACATGATGTGCGGCAGAGATTATCTTAGTCATTAAGTCAAACTGAAGGGGAGAATGTATGTCACTTCACACTCTGAGGCTTGGTTTCCTATATGTTTCAGGGGAAGGGCAGACCACGGGATTTGGACAGCTCACTTCCTCGGAGGCACTGCGCTGGCACCGAACACCCTATAACCCTTCGAGGTGCGTGTCTTAGGAGCCCATTTGATAGATGAAGAGAGAGAGGCTCAGCATCCCAATGGGACCTCTGGTTACAGGGTTTTTTTAGACATTAAAAAGAATATGCATGATAACTACTGTGGAGAAAGAGGGGGCATGATACTAAGACGGGCTTCCCAGGTGGCTCAGTGGTAAAGAATCTGCCTGCCAGTGCAGAAGCCATGAGTTCAATCCCTGAATCAGGAAGATCCCCTGGAGCAGGAAGGAAATGAAAACCTGCTCCAGTATTCTTGCCTGGGAAATCCCATGGGCAGAGGAGCCTGGCAGGCTATATATGTAGCCCATGGAGTCGCAAAAAGTCAGACATGACTTAGCGACTAAACAACAATATTAAAACTGACTTAAAAACTCCGAGTTCCTGAACATAACCACCTAATAAAATAATGACTATATTCTTAAGAGAGCAAAGGAATAAAGGAACTGTATCTTATCTTCCCTGTCATGCCAGACAAAGGAAAGGAAAGGGCATAGAACGTTCTTTACTTTGAAGAGTGTCCTTAAGAAGTCCTTCAAGGGAAACCGCAGGACAAAGAATGGTATGTCTTCCTGTGATAGCAGTGGCTCTCGTTTAATTATGCATTCCTGCGGAGTCCATAACGAGGTAGGTGTTACCCTGAACATTCAACACATTCCTTAGCGGTTAGAACAGGGGCGAGCAGTAAACTGAAGGAGCCATCCATCCTCAGAAGCACTGAAGATAGCCCTCAATGCAGATTCTAAAATGAGCTCTTATTTCTATACGAAAGCTCAACAGCCATTATGACAATTTACCTGTCGTTATTTAACTGCACAATTCCGTATGTATAAATTCACATCTGGCAGCAAGAGAGTCCAACAAATAAAACTAGCCTTAAAACTTCATAACCAAATTTAGAAGTTAATTAGGTCTACTTATTTGTAAGTTAAGTCAGCTCTTCAAATTTAGCCCCTGCCCCATCCCATTTCTCTAGATAAATATGTGAAATTAAAGAACACATATTTAGATTAAACCCTCTCTACTGATGGGAGCCACTCTGGTAGTAAAACAATTTGGGAGTATCTGTTACAATACCCCATGACCTGACAACTGCCTAGAGAAACATATGCCCACGTACGCAGTGCCAAGGACAAGGATATTCTTTGCAACCTTATTTGTATTCAGAAACTACTGGTAACAATATAGAAGATCAGCAATAGGAAAATGGCAGAAAAACTATGGTATTTTCCCATGACTAGTCCATATAACCTAAGCAGCAGTTTAAAACGATGAACTAGATTTATTTCAACAAGCACGGACAGATCCCTGAAACATGTTAATGTGAAGTTTTAAAACACAAAATATATTTATATTATAAATACCAAATCAACAAAGTGTTTGCCTCTGGGGAACCAGCAAGAGGAGACAGGGAGTAAATCTTATAAACTCATGTATTACTTTTATTAAAGTTAATTTTAAAAAACACCTTGCAAGGATGTTACTGGGTTATCAAATAGCAGGATTACAGAATAAGGCACAATATCTCTGTGCTGCAGATATCTCTGCAAACACTGCTAAATTAAAATCTAATCAAGTATAAAAGAAGACAAACTACCAGGAGCAACCACAACGTGCATAAAGGAAGCTGGGGTTTTATCTGATGAAGAACAGAAGACTCTGTCAACGTAATGGCCGCAAGAAGCTTCAGCTGGTGTAACACATTATCACTGGTGGAGCCTGTAAACATATTCTTTTTCCAGCCTAAAAACTTTTGACAGTAACCAAAAAAGGACCTAATATAGCAACGACAAAATTATGTGTTAACATCACTAAATGAAAACAGTCATGCTCCCGTTTAACCACTAAGAATCCTTTCCCACCAGTGACGAACATTAATGTGAGAATGCAAACCTAACTTTTAATAAAGATCAGCTTACACTGACAACGAAGAGGGTCCCCCTCTGGTAGGGACTCCCCAGAAAATCAGGGCCTTGCATGGGCACCATTTACTTCCTTTATTTGCGACCCTGTCAGTGAACCATCTCATTTATACAACCATGCATTTCTATTCCTCAGGGAAAATAAAATGGCTCTAAATTTAGGGAACCACCTCACCAACGTTATATCTATCTGTAACTGCTGCTAAAGTGAGGAAAGATGGAGGCAGGGAGAAAGGGGGGCGTGGGGAAGGAAAAAGAGAAATAACCAATTTGTTGTAAAACTACATATAATCGAAGTAAGATTTACTTTAAATACAATCAAATGCATCTTTCTCATTTTTAGTTATTTTAATGCCATAAGATTTAACAGAAAAGAAAAAATAATCACGGAATAAAAAAATAACAAAATGTCATCCTTATATTATCGTTAAAAACAGCATGCAAAACATTATTCCAACTTTGCTTTTAAAACGTACAGTCACATAGGACAAAAATGAAAGAAAATTCTTAAAATGCTAGCAATCCTAAAAAGCAAATGACCCAGTTTCCTCTACAATAAATCACACGAACAAGAAGGAGAGAAGGGAAAACGTTACAGATTAAGAAAGTCTTTAAAGTGACAGATGCAATGCATTCATCAAGTTTGGATCCTGATTCCAACAAACTGTAAAATGACAATTTTGAGACAAAGGAGAAGGTGAACATGGACTCCAGGACAAACTAGACACAAATAATATTAAATCATAATCACTCATTTCATTAAGGGAAATGATATTGTGACTCACTTTAAAGTCATTTTCTGTTAAAAAATACTTAGCGATATAGGTTGAATGGTATAATACTCGGTCTGTGCTTTAACACACACACACAAACAAAAAGTTTTCAAACCATAAAACAGGAAGAAGATAAATGAACAAGAAAGGTAAGAGGCCTGTACTTGTTGAAGCTAGACTGATGGGTACATGGGGGCTTGCTGTGCTGTCCTATTTTTGTGAATGTTTGAAAAAGCTCACAAATAAAAAGTGAAAATGCTTGCAGGTATAGCTGTCTCTCGGAGAAGGCAATGGCACCCTACTCCAGTACTCTTGCCTGGAAAATCCCATGGACGGGGGAGCCTGGTGGGCTGCAGTCCATGGGGTCACGAAGAGTCGGACACGACTGAGTGACTTCACTTTCCCTTTTCACTTTCATGCACTGGAGAAGGAAATGGCAACCCACTCCAGTGTTCTTGCCTGGAGAATCCCAGGGACGGGGGAGCCTGGTGGGCTGCCGTCTATGGGGTCGCACAGAGTCGGACACGACTGAAGCGACTTAGCAGCAGCAGCAGCATAGCTGTCTCCGGTGGAAGCACCTGGGTGAGCTGGTGGGAACTGGGTGATTTTTACTTTGACATCTGGGCCTTTTACCAACATCCAGATTTTACACAGTAAATATGAATTACTTTGATTATTTGAAGAAACAAATATTACTCTTTTGGGAGATATATTGACAGATGGTAGATGGATGGCTGGAAAGATGGATAGGTCTCTCAATGCTCAGTTCTAATAATGCCACCTTTGTGGATTTTAATTCTCCCTCTGCTGACACCTAAATGCATTTTACGTATACTTCCACTAAAGGCCTAATTACATTTGATTATTTAGTATGACAATTTTTAATTGTATCTTATCTCCCCCTCCAGAAAAACAAGAAGCATTTCTTTTTTTTTTTTTTTCATATTTTTTTCCTGGTCAACACTAAGCAAAAAGCTCTCTCTATATATTAGGCATTAAATAGGTACACACTTAATTAACTTTTCCACTAATAAATTCAGAGAGAAAACAAGTGGCAACAGCAGTAGAATAAATATCCTACTGCTTGTAACCACGAACGCTTTAAGGTCAGAACACGCCCAGAGGTCCCTATACCCATCAAATGTTACCTGGTCCATTTCTCAAACCATTTATTTTCCAACTGACCGGGGAGAAAAACATCAGTCGGTAGCAGAAAGCAGTCAGTCACTGAATTGAGTTAGATTTTTTTTTTAATGACTCTATGAAAAAAAAAATCAAAGTCTATTAGTTTTTGAGCAACCATTCATTATTTACCTACTGAAGACTCCTCCAGAGCACTGATCAGTCCATTTTCATTAAGGAAACCATTACGGGAAGAACACAGAGCTAGCCGTGTGCAGAGACAAACAACAGTTTGACAAACATCCCCTACTCTGAAAAGGCTGATGTTATTTGGAAGGACTGTACACCGAAACCTCTCACAGACTCACTAGAAACTCACATGTTCTATGCAGATGTGAACTGCACAGAACATGGTGGTTCTTCAAGCCTTCAATGCTTAAAAGCCATTTTCAAAAAGACATAATAAAGTTCTTCTCCCAGGAGAGGGAGTACCAAAGCACAGCATTACTGGATATTGCTACACATAAGACTTCACCTGCGATATGATCTGAATTTGGCTGTCATGGGATTTTGACAATAGCCACTCAAACACTGGTAAGACATTTACAATTTCCTTTTATATCTAAAAGATTCTTCAGTTCAGTTACTCAGTCGTGTCCGACTCTTTGCGACCCCATGGACAGCAGCACACCAGGCTTCCCTGACAACATTAAAACAAAGCCCAGGTTTTAAATTAAGACTCCACCACCTAAGAGTTTCCAAAGCCCTTTGAGAAGCATCAGGGCATCATGAAGAAATGGCAGGTGCAAGCTCTCCCCAAGCTTCACCTCCCATTCCATCCTGTGATCCACTCCCAGAAGCCAGGTGTTCAAGAATGCTCTCACCCCTAGTTTTCAAGGCTGGAAGGGGAGGCAGGAGCAGAGCAGAGCTCTGCATACTTCCTACCCTAACCTCCACTCACGCTCACACACAGTTCGTGTTCTTGCTTCTCTATTCTCTGATTCCTTATGTAAGAAGCTCAAATCTACTTTATGAGCAAATTTTAATTTATTAGACAGTCAACAAAGTGGGTAACATGGTATAATCGTACAGAATCGAATCCATACAAATCCAGGGCCTCCAGAATATGAGCAGGTACTAATAAATAAGACACAGCGCCAAAGATAACTTAATTCCTGTTCTCATGTGTTCTATTCATCCCTAGAATGAATTCAGAAGAGGCAATGCTCTATTAGATGTGGAAACTGTATTCTCAGGTTCTAAAGATAAAGGTTAAGAATTCAGCGAAAACTTTTTCAGACTGAAAAGAAAAAGGTGATACTAGGATTAGCAAATGTGAAGGGGTCACTCAACAGTTCTACAGGCTGTTAAAATGTTTTCTTTTTTAAGAACAAAGAAGAAGCCTTTAAACAACAAATTAGCATAATCAAATAATGTTGAAGTGATCCCTGGGCATACAAAATTCAAGTCAAATTAGTCATGGCCGAAGATAAAAGGTGGAGAATTCTGGCAATGGCATCCCACTCCAGTGTTCTTGCCTGGAGAATCCCAAGGACGGGGGAGCCTGGTGGGCTACCGTCTATGGGGTCGCACAGAGTCGGACATGACTGAAGCGACTTAGCAGCAAAGATAAAAGGAAAACTCTGCACTCATTCTTATGCTACTCTAAATTTTTATTACCTTCATATTACATTATACTTAGCTTTTAGTTAATGGGCTTCCGTGGTGGCTCAGCTGGTAAAGAATCCGCCTGCAATGCGGGAGACCTGGGTTCGATCCCTGAGTTGGGAAGATCCCCTGGAGAAGGGAAAGGCTACCCACTCCAGTATTCTGGCCTGGAGAATTCCATAGGCTGTACAATTCATGGGGTCACAAAGAGTCAGACATGACTGAGCAACATTCACTTTTAGTTAATAAAATTTCAGCTAGTATTTCTCTGAAAAAAATCTAAAAAAATGATACAAATGACTTGTTTACAAAACAGAAGCAGACTCACGGACTTAAAAAACAAACCTATGGTTACTAAAAGGGAGAGGTATGGGGGACGGATCAATTAGGAGTTTGGGATTGAGGGCATGGAAACCATTCCAGTATCCTTGCCTGGAGAATCCCATGGACAGATGAGCCTGGTGGGGCAGGTGACCATGAGGTCACAAAGACTTGGACATGACTGAAGTGATAAGCATGCATGCACATACTCCAATATGAAGTGAAAATTCAGAAAAAGATAAAAGATTTTAAATATAAAATTTAAGCTGGTATATATTTGAAAATATTGATTCCCTTTTGTACCCTCAATCCCACTGTGAAACTCCAGTTCAGGATGAGCCTCAGAATCTAACCAATCTACTCAGGTAAATATTTGAGCTCTTCTTTGCAATAATATATTCAAACTCCTGTTTTTAGTTAATCTACTGTCTGTCACTGGGCTATGTTTAAAGAGGAAACTGTACTGGATATGAAGAGCAGTTCTCTCATGTTTTAAGGTAGACATAATTTGTTGAAATAATGAGAAAACAGGGTGCATCAGTGGATGAGACGGGAATCTACAAGATACACAGCCAGGGAGAAAATGTTTTCCCAGCTTCCATTTCTTAACTCATGTGTGAATCTGCTATCGACAGTCTATCATCCTGATGACCAATGTAAGGCATTTTGATTATTAGATTTCTTGCCACCACTCCACAGAACACCAAGGAAAGTCTAGGAGAATACACTAATTTTTTTTTTCTTTCCTTTTTACACTTACTAAGTGGTTGGGACTTCCCATAAAACAACAAAATGGATATCTTTACTTTTGTGTTTTATATCCACAAGCTATTAGTCAAAGTAAATGTGACCAGTGTTCTTCTTTTTTATTTTGAAGAAAAAAAAAAAAAAAGAAGTGGAGAGCTTTATAAAATTTTCTCAGGGGCTTCCCTGGTGGTTCAGTGGTAAAGAACCTGCCCAATGCAGAAAACACAAGTCTGATCTCTGATATGGGAGGATCCCACATGCCATGGAGCAACTGGGCCTGTGTGCCACGTCCATTGAGCCTGTAACCACTGAGCCCCACGTGCTGCAACTACCGAAGCCCAGGCACCCGAGAGCCTCTGCTCCACAACGAAAGAAGCCACTGCAGTGAGAAGTCCATGCACCGCGACGGGAGAGTAGTAGCCCCTGCTCACTGCGAGAGAAAAGCCCCTGCAACAGTGAAGACCCGGCACAACTAAAAATAAATAAATACAATTAGTTTTAAAAAACTTCCTTAGTTATTCTCTCATGAAAAGCAGAAGCCTAGCATCCAATAACCACACTGCAACAAAGGGAAAAAATGTAAGTAATACCTCACTTAGCTATGAGTAAATAACTGTCCATACAAGAATGGAAAAATCCAAAGAAAAATATACTGGAGGAAATTATTTGAATGTTTCAAATGTTTTTAGTGTAAAGCACATAATTTAGTCAGACATCACTTTCGATTAACATTACTGTTTCTCATTGGGTATTTAGAAAAAACAGCATTTTTTTTTAATTTAAGGAAAGGAAAAAAGTATGCTTTCTCAGTTATATTCCAGAACAACACTACTCAAAACATAAATAAAAAGTATAAAAATGATGCACTTAATAAGATATACATGGTGGTGGTTTAGTCCCAAGTAGTATCCGACTCTTGTAACCCCATAGACTGCAGCCTGCCAGGCTCCTCTGTCCATGGGATTCTCTCCAGGCAAGAATACTGGAGTGGGTTGCCATTTTCCTTCTCCAAGATACATACAGGACCACATATAAAATACAAGGTATTGTGAGTTTGGGTTTTCTTGGGTATTTTTTGCCTTTTTGGATTTTTACCTTGCAGAAAGGGAATGGTTTGGATATTCCTTAAATAGAAATTAAGAAAGGAGTATGGATTTCGAAAGCCACCGTCAGGCCACCAGTAGGTCTGCAGAACTGTTCCATCATGGCTCCTTCCCCTCTGCCGTCTGAGCAGCTCCAGCATGTATGAATGCATAAGCGAAGACTCTCCCACCTCACCTAACAGATGTCCTGTACCAGCATCATCAGATATTACCACCATTAAAAATTCAACTGAAATCAAAAGGCAGGTGTGGCTGCTCCACCATAAAAGCTACACAAGCTTGGCCTCACAGTAACTCTCAAACTTAATACTTTCACTAGCTGTCATATTCAAGTGTACCAACCAGGAATTGATCCTTATTTAAGAGTGTTTAAAATACTTTAAGACATACAGGGAGTGCACTGAAGACGCACAGTTCAAAAGTACACAGGTACTGAGGAGGGAAAAAAGTAAATCTTGAAAAAGAACTTCCAAGATTGAGGCGAGAATCAGAGGGCACTCAACAACATGCACTGATTTTTTTTGTCCTTGGCAAAGTACATGAGCTACAGCTCCCTACATGGAGCAACCCTGCAGGCTGTTTGCTTCACCATTCAGCAGTTTTTGATGGTTCCAAAGAGCTACATTCTCAAAAGTAGTTTTTCAGTTGTGTTACTGATTAAAAAAAAACAAACAAACTCGAGCTCTTCAAACAGTTAAAAATCACAGAGATTTAAAAATCTTTTTTGGAGTCCCACCTCTTACAGAATGATTCTGGGAATGGTCAAATCAATGCTAACAGGAAAGTGTCCTAATGTACTTGAAAAACATTTTTAGAGATAATCATTTTCCCCTTTCTCTTACTGAAATTTGAGGAAGGTCAGAAATAGCAAGCCACTTTGAAATCAGTGCTCCAATTACCCAGCGGGCATCTGAAAAGAAGCCCTCAGCTCTGCACAAAGGTTTGCAGAGGTGAGATGCTCAGATAACCTTGACCGTCCTTCATAGAATGCAGTACTCCAAAAGAGCTGGCTCCTTAGGCAATTTGCTATGACAAAGCAGCTGGTAAAAAAATTCCAAACTCATTGTTTCAGCATCTGGCTAAGAGCAGGGTTAAGTACAAAGTAACAAAACCAAAGCAGCCTACCTAATGCCAAATCACTTGTTTTATCTGAATTTAGGAGCTTAGCATATTACAGCATTTCAGCCTACAGAAAAGTCTCTTTCTATCAAATTAAACTGTTATTTTGTTCAATGAGAATGTCCCTTGACAACTGAATAAAGCATTCGAAAAATATCCACTAAACATTGGGATAAGCCCAGGATAGAACTGGGTCTCTAGCCAGCAGTAAACAAATGCAATCACTCTGAATCAATGGCAAATGTCAATCCAACAGATCATCCAGCCATCTCTTAATTTTTCAGGAGCTTGGTGTTCCAAATGATAAACTAACGCATCAGGGTTAACACGATTCTTATTTAGACGCAGGTTAGGGTACAACCTCCCGTCAAATTTTAAGAAACAGAGATGTTCTGAAATGCTGATGGAATGAAAATAGTCATGTAACAAAAATATTACTAAGCTGCCGGAAAAATAATTTACTCTATAATGATGAAAATGTTGACTTCAGAAATTAATGACTAAAAACTGCACAAGAGTCTCCTGTCTTCCCCGTTTCTGCCTCTCAGCTACCAAAGGAGGAAATAACAGTGGGGAAAGACATACAATCCACATTTACCAAATCAAAAGTTTGCTGTAAGTGGCAGGTTTTCTAACAATAAACTCTGAGTTCAATGATCCTTTGTAACTAATCTACCAACTCACCTGATTCATGAGTCGTGGTAAATCTTCCTTCCAACTCCAACTTGAGGTATTCTCACAAAACCTAGAGTAAAATAATTATGAACTTCAGTATGGTCAGATTATTCTCAAATTTTGAAATAGTAATAAAGGGGGAAATCACAGCTACCAATCAAGTCATAGCTGTGAAATGTTATACTTTCCCTCTAAAACCCTCTTTAATTTGTAATCTCTTTATGTGCAGTCAACATATCTAAATTTAAGCCAACCAATAGCCAATTCTATTTACACAACATTCCTTTTCTTGAACTTTTTATATTGTATAATATAAAATTTACATTTATACACCACAAAATTGGGGTATAATCAATTAACCATGCTGTGATGGTTTCAGGCAAACAGTGAAGGGACCCAGCCACACACACACATGTACTCATTCTCCCGCAAACTCCTCTCCCGTCCACGCTGTCACATTAACATTGAGAAGAGAGAGTTCCATGTGCTATACAACAGGTCCTTGTTAGTTATCCTTTTTAAATACAGCAATTTGGACATGACCAAAAGACGCTTACTCCTTGGAAGGAAAGTTATGACCAACCTAGACAGCATATTCAAAAGCAGAGACATTACTTTGCCAACAAAGGTCCGTCTAGTCAAGGATATGGTTTTTCCTGTGGTCATGTATGGATGTGAGAGTTGGACTGTGAAGAAGGCTGAGTGCCAAAGAATCGATGCTTTTGAACTGTGGTGTTGGAGAAGACTCTTGAGAGTCCCTTGGACTGCAAGGAGATCCAACCAGTCCATTCTGAAGGAGATCAGCCCTGGGATTTCTTTGGAAGGAATGATGCTAAAGCTGAAACTCCAGTACTTTGGCCACCTCATGCGAAGAGTTGACTCATTGGAAAAGACCCTGATGCTGGGAGGGATTGGGGGCAGGAGGAGAGGGGGATGACAGAGGACGAGATGGCTGGATGGCATCACTGACTCGATGGACGTGAGTCTGAGTGAACTCCGGGAGTTGGTGATGGACAGGGAGGCCTGGCGTGCTGCAATTCATGGGGTTGCAAAGAGTCGGACACGACTGAGCGACTGATCTGATCTGATCTGATCCCAAACTCCCTAACCATCTATCCCCCGTGCCCCACCCCAGCAACCCATAAATTCATTTTCTAAGCCTGAGAGTCTCTTTGTTTTCTTTCTGTATTGTAAATAAGTTCCTTTTTGTCCTTTTACATAACAAATTCTTAAACCTGGCTATTCAACCTCTACGTAGATTGCCAGTCCAGGACCTCACCCCACATAATCTGATCAGGGAGTCTGCAGAGAAATCCCGGAAACTGTATGATTAAGAAGTGCCCCCCACAAGGTGATTTTGATGTAGCTGGTGATAGACTTGCCTAGTGGTTCTCTACAAGGGGCAGTTCCATATCCTGAGGGACATCCTGCAATGTCTGAAAATATTTTTGGTTGTCACAACAGAGGAAGGGGATATATACTTCTGGATTTAATCGGTAGAAGCCAGGGATGCTGCTAAACAATCTATAAGGTTCAGGACAGTACACTTAATCAGCCCAAAATGCCAACAGTGATGAGATAGAGAAATCTGTTCCAAAGCAACCAAATACTCTGATGATTTAGAAATTCCATAACCCTCTCACTGGTCATTTCATGTAAGTTATATATAAACTGTACCAGAATCACAAGACATCTCCTGTGGCTGCAGGCATCAGACATACATTGCTGTTGTTCAGCTGCTCAGTCATGTCTGACTCTTTGCGACCCAATGGCCGGCATCAGGATCTTTTCTAAGGATTAAGCTCTTCCCATCAGGTGGCCAAAATATTGGAGTCTCAGTTTCATCATCAGTCCTTCCAATGAATATTCAGGGTTGATTTCCTTCAGGATGGACTGGATGGATCTCTTTGCAGTCCAAAGGATTCTCAACAGTCTTCTCCAACACCACAGTTCAAAAGCATCAAAACTTTGGTGCTTAGCCTTCTTTATGGTCCAACTCTCACATCCATATATAACGACTGGAAAACCATAGCTTTGACTAGATGGACCTTTGTCAGCAAAGTAATGTCTCTGCTTTTTAATATGCTGTCTAGGTTGGTCATAGCTTTTCTTCTAGGGAGTAAGCATATTTTAATTTCATGGCTTCAGTCACCATCTGCAGTGATTTTGGAGCCCAAGAAAATAAAGTCTGTCACTGTTTCCATTGTTTGCCAATCTATTTGCCATGAGGTGATGGGACCAGATGCCATGATCTTCATTTTTTTAATGTTGAGTTTTAAGACAGCTTTTTCACTCTCCTCTTTCACTTTCATCAAGAGGCTCTTTTGTTCTTCTTCACTTTCTGCCATAAGGGTGGTGTGATCTGTGTATCTGAGGTTATTGATATTTCTCCCTGCAATCTTGATTCTTGCTTGTGATTCATCTAGCCCAGCATTTCACATGATATACTCTGCAATAGAAGCTAAATAAGCAGAGTGACAATATACAGCCTTGACATTCTCCTTTCCCAATTTGGAACAAGTCTGTTGTTCCACGTCTAGTTCTAACTGTTGGTTCTTGACCTTCATACAGGTTTGTCAGGAGGCAGGTATGGTGATCTGGTATTCCCATCTCTTGAAGAATTTTCCAGAGTTTGTTGTGATCCACACAGTCAAAGGCTTTAGGGTAGTCAATGAAGCAGAAGTTGATATTTTTCTGGAATTCTCTTGCTTTTTCTATGATCCAATGTATGTTAGGAATTTGATCTCTGGTTCTTCTGGCCTTTCTAAATCCAGTTTGAACATCTGGGAGTTCTCAATTCACATACTGTTAAAGCCTAGCTTGAAGAATTTTGAGCCTTACTTTCCAAGCATATGAGATGAGTACAGGTGTGTGGTAGTTTGAACATTCTTGAGCATTGCCTTTCTTTGGGATTGGAATGAAAACTGACCTTTTCCAGTCCTGTGGCCACTGCTGAGTTTTCCAAATTTGCTGGCACATTGAATGCAGCACTTTAACATGCCCAACATTAAAACCCACAGTGAAAAAAGTGAAAAGTGTTAATCACTTAGTTGTGTCTGACTCTTTGCAACCCCATGGATTGTAGTCCACCAGGCTCCTCTGTCCATGGGATTCTCCAGGAAGGAATACTAGGGTGGGTAACCATTCCCTTCTCCAGGGGATCTTCCCGACTCAGGGATCGAACCCTCATCTCTTACATTACAGGGAGATTCTTTACAGTATGAGCCACCAGGGATAAGGCAGTACATGTACATACTTATTTCTAAAAATGTTAAAATAAGTCAGACTATACATGTCCAAAAGAGCTTCCAAGAAATCTGTTTTTTAATGTTTGGGGAAGTGAACACTGTTTCAAACTGGGTTAATTTCCAAACCCTGTTCCTAAACATATAAAGTGGAAGACTAGAAGAATAAGAAGAATCAAAACTTAATTTCACTCACAGATATTTCCAATTCCGGTTGAAGACAAGGTGGTAAGTTCCTCTTCCAAACCTGTCACCTTGGACTCCCATCACTCATTCCGACAAATATAAAGGGACTTCAAAACTTATGTTAACTGCATTCAAAACAACACTCGCTGAGGGCTTACCATGTCCCGGCACTATGATCTTACATAATACAGCAGAACAGAGTTCCAGAAAACCCTGCAACGGGTCCTTCCTACCCTACCGTAACCAGTGGTATAAACATCAGACAAAGACTGTGGGAAAAAGAACCTATAAAGAATATTCTGAGCACGAGATACCCCAGATAATAAAAATTGCAGTTTTTACGTGCCTGCCCTACAAATCGCACCTACAGAATGGGAAAGGAAGCCTGAAATATTTGAAATATGTACTGTTTTTTATCTTAATTAATAAGCTATAACCAGCTAATTACATAAACAAAACATACCTGACACTTACAACCTACTTAGCTACATGAACAAACATGCCAACCTCAAACTCAAGTGAAAGGAGGTGATTTCCAAACACACTTAGAAAGATTCCACCAGAATTACTGCATTCCAACTGGACAACATTTCCATAAGTTCTAATTACAGTCTGATTTCTTCCCTTGAGTCCCCAGTGCTATCAAGGAACTACTCAATTAAACTCACCCAAATCACCCCAGGCAGCAAGCACCTGGATAGCTGGTGGGTAGACTGGTATTCCTATCTCAAAGCACCAGGGGGTACAGGGGTCCAGGCAGAATGTGTGCCAGAGGCAGGGTTCCAATCTGGAGCTCCCCACCCAGCCGTGAGCATCCGAGAACAAGCCAAATGATGACGAAGCTTTGCTGAATGACATGCTTTCCCAAAGGTAGGGCTCACACACAGTCTAGACTCAAGATGCCCGTTAGCTCAATGTAGAGCCCATCCTACCTCCCCTACAAAAAGAAGACCACTGGGGAAGGAAGAGAGCTTCAGACAAAAGCAGAACAGTAGTGATAAACTTATTAACATCCACCCATGGCTCCAGCTTTATGAAGCAAAGTAATTTGGGGGTCTTCCTTTCTTTCTCCAGGGAAGAAAGGAAAATCCAAAAATGAATAGGAAGGTTCAGAAATATTAGTGCACAATCTAAAATTTAAGCCCTCCTTTCATTTTTCTAGATTTAAATCGGCCTTCAAACAAAAATCCATAATTAAATTTCAAAACATAAACATTTCCTTTTTTTTTTCTTTCTCTCTCAGCAGTAAAATATATTCTGTTCCAAAAAAGAAAAGTTGCTCAATTTCCTGTCAAAGCAATCCAAAGAAGGCCACCTACACTATAAAAGCAGCAAGGGAAAAAAAAAAAAATGCTGAAGAAAAGCCTGCATGTGTGGGAGTGTTCTAAGTGCAATGTAACTACCACTCTGGGTTTTAAAAGCTTTTTTCCTCGATCATTCTGAGAAATATGAAAATTAGTGTAAATGCTGAAGAAAAGCCTGTCCTCCAACCTATCTAAGGAAAACAAGCCCTATGACGGATTTAGTTCCACCAAAGAAAGCAGGGGGCGGGGGTGGGGTGGGGGGGCGTGCACAATTCAAGGCCTTACACTGTGATTCTTTGTACTAAGGAGGAAGGGCAGATTCTATCAAATAGATAACTTACATGGAATGTTCTCTGAGCTAAAAGGCTGCTCTGACAATAAACACTCTCCCCCACAGCATCCTACTCCTATCTAGAACCACACAAATTTTTAGACTAGGGCCTTTATCCTAAACCTCTGGGGGCTAACCACTAACATACACAGTCATAAGACAGCTAGATTGTGGATCAGTACAGCACTGAATTCGTCAATTTCCTCTAAACCTGCTTATACTTTCTGAATACTTCAATTCTAAGACAGCAATCAACCAGCCTAATACATTTTACTAAAAGTCTGAACATGAACATGCTCAGCACTAAGGCAGAGGCAGTATAGTAAAAAAGCAGCAGCAAAAAGCTTCAGCAGCTCACCAGAGAATTGAGGAGAAAAGAACAGTACCCAGAAAATAAGTTGAAATTAAACACAGCATTATCACTGAATTGCAACACAGTGAAGTGCAAAGTTTCTGCAAATCATACTTTCCCTGGTGAAGAGAAATAAATAATGAACCGGGAAAAGAACATAGTAAGGAGATGATGGTGAATATTTTCAAACCGGAATACCAAAAGACAAATGGAGATAGGACAGGAAGCCGCACAGGAAGGGCAGTTGCCAGACAAGACAGAACAAGAAAGGAAATCTCTTCAGCCTTACATATGACTGGCTTGATAAGCTAACAGTTTTGAAAAAGTAAACTCACAGGAGAGGTCTTCTTCCTTCTCTTTAATAATCTCAGGCCAACCTACCAAAAAAAATTTTTTAAAGCCTGCAAGACTAGAATAACTTAATTTCCCTAAACCACTTGAGAAAGAAAATGAAGTCACTCAGTCATGTCCAACTCTTGGCGACCCTATGGACTATAGCCCACCAGGCTCCTCCGTTCATGGGATTGTCCAGACAAGAGTTATGGAGTTGGCTGCCATTTCCTTCTCCAGGGGATCGTCCCAACCCAGGGATCGAACCCGGGTCTCCTGCACTGCAGGCAGAAGCTTTACTGTCTGAGCCGCCAGGGAAGCCCACTTGGGAGTAAACGGCGAACATCATGGTCCATCACCCCTACAAAGTGTGGTGAGTCATTCCTATAAACAAGGACATTCTCCTCCAAACCTGCAATAACTACAACCATCAGGACCCAGAAATTAACAGTACAGTCAACAAATCCACAGTATGGTCACCTAATCCACAGACCAGCCTTGACTTGCTCCACTCACCCCATAGTGTCCATTTTAGTAAAAGGATCCAATCCAGGATGTCACACTGCACTGACTTTTCAAAGCTCGATACTCTGTTTCATTTGAGAATTCCTCACACTATCCTTGACTTTCGTGACCTCAACAATTTTGAGGATGTCAGGCCAGTTTGTAGCATGTCCCTTCCGTTGGGTTTGTCTGATAACTTCCTGATGACTAGTCTCAAGTTATGATTTTTCAGCAGGAATACCAGAGAAGAGTTCCTTCTTCTTATACCCTACCAGGTGGTATGCTATTTCCATTTTTTTTTTCCCCTTGACTGGTAGTGCAAACTTAAATTACTTGATTAGGGTGCTGTCTGCCAGATTTCCCCACTGTAAAGTGACTCTTTTCCTCTTTGTAATTAATAAGTATTTTTGAGGTGATATTTTCAGACTGTATAAATATATCTTAATTCTCAACAAAATTTTACCCAATACTTGATTGCTGTACATTGAAAATTCTTGGCCAAATTAATTATTTGATGATAGTTACCAAAAAGTGTTTTTTTAGGTCTGATAATTTCAACCATTTTAGTGGGGAAAAATGGTATTTAGAAACCAAGATCAGGGTGCACATACTGCAATTGTATTATCACTATTTCAAGGTCATCTAAGTGAATGAAAACACACACTTAAATGCACACACACTTGCTTCTTCATTTCTTTCTATATCCATGTCTACTGAAAACCTTGCGTTCATACAGACACCCTGAATTCCAATCCAATACTGTAAGATTTGTCCTGGTTTTCCCCTTTCTCTTCCTATAAAACGGTATATCTGGTTCCTATCAATTTCTATTTCCTTACTGGATTCATCCTCCAGGGATGTCACACACTGTCCCTACCTCTGACCCAGTATCAGAAGACTTGCTCTAAAGGCCAGTAAGAGAGAAGCCTAGGATAGACAAAAAATGAAAAAAAATCATAGATAAAAATCACCCTACACCAGCCAGACACCCCACACACACACAAAAACTGTAACCCCAACTCCATGCCCATCAGCAAAGATGGGTGGAGATCCAAGAGTTCTACACTCACTGGCAGTGATACAGCACCCTTCAGAGACAACATTTTCACAGAGCCCAAACAGGCAAAGCTAAAAACACACAGTGGTCCCTTTCTATTCTCGAGGGACACATTCCACAACCCCCAGTGGCTGCCTGAAACCATGGACAGTATTGACCCCCATACAGATACATCTCGGAGATACGGCAGATTCAGCTCCAGACCACTGCAATAAATGAGTATCTCAGTAAAGGAATCACATACATTTTGGTTTCCTAGTGCATATAAAAGTTATATCTATACTATACTGTTGTCTATTAAGTGTGCAATACCATTTGTCTAAAAAAAAAAAAAAAACACATGTATTACCATAGCTTAATTTAAAAATATTGCTAAAAAATGCTAACCATCATTTAAGTGTTCAGGGAATCATAATCCTTTTGCTGGTGGAAGCCTTGAAATATTTTGAGAATTGTCAGAATATGACACAGAGACTCGAAGTAAGCAAATGCCTGACACGGGGTTGCCACAAATCTTCAATTCGTATTTCTTTCCTTATTACATCAAGAACTTTCACCTTTTTACTTAAGGCAAGCCCTTCATCTCTGGCATATCCAAATTGCCAGCATCACTATTTCTGTACTTTAGAGACCATTATCAAGTAAAATAAGGGACCCTTTAACAGGAGCACTGCAATTTCACAAGAGTCAATCTCATAACTGCAACGACTACAAAGTGATTTTAACAGGCAGAGATTTGCTGGACAAAGGGATGGTTCATATCCAGGGCAGGATGGCGCCAGATCTCATCACGTTACTCAGAACAGTGTACAATTTAAAACTGATGAACTTCTCCATTTAATGGAATTTTCCATTTAATACTGATTTCTGGAATTTTCCATTTAATATTTTCAGAGCACAGCCAATCAGAAGTAACTAGAACCATAAGAAGAGAAACTTCAGATAAGGGGGGACTACAATATTGTGTACAGATATACTTATTTTTAAAAGCAAGGGAGTGCTGAACATAAAATTCTGGATAGTGGTCCCCTCCAAAGGAGGCAGGAGGGTGGGATCCCAGAGGGACACCCAGCAACTTCGAGTACTGACCTGGCTCCAGTGCTTAGTGTGAATTTGCAACGTTGAGCACAAGTTTCTTGACAGACACCACGGTGCTTCACCAAACCACAAAGCACAGTGGTTTAGCACATCCTCAATTGTACATTTGAGTTTTGAGGCGTAAAAAGGTTAAGCACGTTGCCTGTGGTCACACAACAAACAAACAAGGGCTCAAATGCAAAGCCAGGTCTGACCTGAATGCTTTCGACGGAGCCCTCTGCTATTCCTCAAACAGACGAAAGAACACGGGCAGGAGAAATGGAGTTAATGACTCTCAGGGTCAGACTCCTTCCTTCTGTGCCTCTGAACCATTTCCAGAATGGTTTTCAGGGTATAGGAGAAACAGAGCCCCAAAACCAGAGGTGTTAAAAATCTTCCTAAAGGCAAGGACAGAAGGCAGGGGCACAAATCTGCACCATACTGAGACTTCAACTGCCAGGGTAGTGCAATCCTTTAGGGAAGAGTTTCCATCACATTCCATAGGCTTACAAATGCTGGCTCAATTCAGTCACCTAATAAAACCTGCCCTCAGAGGGCCCTGGTAAAATCTTACTACTAACTGACGTTTGGTTTTGTTCTGAAATCAGAGGACAAGAGAGAGATGACCAGCAATCTATTCATGAAATTCCAACCACAGCCTAAATATGGTGCAACTGTATATGACTTAGTGCAAGCCATGAAATGTCAAATCAGTGATAAAATGTCAAGTCCTTTTAAAGAATTTATACCACAGGATAGGAAAGGAGAATACTACTATTCCAAAAAGAAGGACGAAGACATCCTGGGAAGCCTAAATAACACTCTACTACCTGGGGTCAGCATGCAGAGGGGTGAGGGAGGTGGGGGCGGGGAGTAAAAACCTCAAAAGATGGGTCTCCATAAAAAGAAAACAAACAAAAGATACTGTATTTATCTTCTCAAAAAGTCAGAAATAACTACATTGTAACTGCATTTCCAGAGTCTACTGATGTCTTTAATAACAAGTCACACTGCCTGGAGAAGTCTTATGATCATCGCTAATGATTTTGCGATCTTAGTTCACCTTTTCTAAGTTTATCTTTAAACTGCAGTTAAGTTTTTCCACTGTACAGTATAAATTATTGTTGTTGTTGTTATTCAGTCACTCAGTCATGTCCGACTCTTTGCAACCCCATGGACTATACATACAGTCCATGGAATTCTCCAGGCCAGAAAACTGGAGTGGGTAGCCGTTCCATTCTCCACGGGATCTTCCTAACCCAGGAACTGAACCCAGGTCTCCCACAATGCAGGCAGATTCCTCACCAGCTAAGCCACCAGGGAAGCCCAGGAGGACATGTGGTGGATGGTACAAAGATAATTCAAAATTCAGTCAAGTTCTGTGTTGCAGTGTAAAACTGTGCACCATACAAAAAGGTTAAGAAATGTAAAATCATCTTGTAAATACAATAAGCATGTGAAAAGCACACACACAAAGATAAATCCCACTAGCTGAAAAGGAAAGGCATTTAAAAGAACTTTTTAGGGCCAAGGCTTTTTTTAAGTTTCTTTATAAAAAGCAATCCGGTGCTGTTGAAATCCACATCTGACATTAGAGAGACAAGAAGTTATCCCAAGGAATTCTTCACCGAGAATGACAAACTAAATAAATTAATCCACAGGCACTTGTTTCTCCCATCCTATTGTATTAAGTTTATGTGATCACAAGGCGGGCAGTCATTATCCTTGAGAATTAAGAGAAAAGCCCAAAATACATATTAAAAAACTGTGTTACTTTAACATCAAAAAGAGAAAACCTTGAAACACACTAAAAAGTTTCATTGTAAACTCGCAGACAATGAATTTTGGGTAAAAATCAAAATGCCTATTTGAAAAATAAATCCTCCAAAGCTAACCTAATTTCTTGTTACTGAGACAACCCACTTATTGAGGGACTACAGAACTTGAATTTTTTAACGTTAACAAACTTGACAATTGGTGAAGACACAAGAAAAATGTTCTTCCCAGGAAAGTACATATCAGTAGTTCTTGGATCCTAAGTTGTACAAACAAGTTATTATTCTTCCTTTCCCTATAACTCTAAGCATAAAACTTCTATACAGAGTCAAGCAAATAAAGTGACTGGAAAAAAAGGCTAAAGGGGTGATGACAAGAGAAATAAGTCCTTTTACAGGCTTATCACCATCATGAAGCTTCTCCATCTCAGTTCAAGTTACCTCTATCTATTCCTTTCCTCAAAGCAAAAACCTGGAATTTATTCCCCACCCCTTTCTTTCACATCCCATATCCCTGCTGTCAAGACCTATAAATCCCACCTCCTGGAGACCACCTGGAACTCCTCGGTCCTCCCCACCTCCACGGCCACCACACTGGTCTCAGCCACTGTTCTCTCAAGACAGCTGCCCCAGATTCCTCATTCATCCTTCTACCCATGACTACTCTCCACAGTGGTCACACTGACTTTTTAAAAACTTGAACTATATTTGATTCCTCCGCTGAAAATCCCCCAGGACTTTTCACGTTCTGAGATGCTAAGAAACGTGAAGTGTGTAAGATTTTGCCCTAATTTCAAGTTAACGAGTTAGCCTGCACAGTGGTACGGATGCTGGCAGAAGACAGGAGACTCCTGGGTCAGAGACAGGACTTCATTACCCATAGCAACAGAAATAGCCAGAGTTTCAGCATTTGGGGGATCAGCTTCCCACGAGGTAACCAACGCGAAGAAGGCCAGATGACACCTGCACAGCGGTGGGCTGTTTAGCAGGAGAAGAACCCTGGGTTTAATGAACCTAAGTCTTTAACAATGGGCAGTAAGCCCATCTGACCTTTTCCCTAGAAGGAGATGGTGTCTTTACTCCACTGGACAACAGTTGCTTGATTATTTGCTCTGGAGAGAGACATACTCTATCTTCCAAGGCTGATGACTGTACAAATTATCCTTGAAAAGGCCATCCAGAACAAGGGTAGACAGTGCAGAAACATGAGACACATGGAAAGCTGTCTCCCGACACTACAATAAAACTCAAATTTCTCACCATGGTCTACCAGGCCCTACGTAATTGATCCCTTTCTCTTTGATTTCATGTGGCCATATTTGGCATCCTCGTAAATAAGTCAAACTTGGACTATCTTGGCAGTGCAATGGATAAGAATTTCCCTGCCATTGCAGGGGACATGGGTTCCATCCCTGGTCTGGGAAGATTTCATATGCCGTGGAGCAACTAAGCCCGGGCACCACAGTACTGGGCCCCTGCTCTAGGGCCCACAAGCCACAGCTACTGAAGTCCACGTGCCCCAGAGCATGGGATCTGCAACAAGGAAGCCACTGTAATGAGAAGCCTGCGAACCTCAATGAAGAGTAGCCCCCGCCTGCCACAACCAGAGAAAGCCCGTGTGCAACAAAGACCCAGTGCAACCAAAAATAAAATAAATTATTAATTAATTTAAAAAAAAAAGCTCTCTGCTGCCTCAGGGTCTTTGCCTGTGTTGGTCTCTTTATCTGAAATGCTCTTTCCCTGGTTTGGATGTCATGTCCCAGAAAGACCTTCCTTCCTTCAGTAATCTATCCATATGCAATGCAACACTCATTTATTTCCTTTTGATCACTCTGCTCACTCACTCATTCGATAAACATTTATTGAGCACCTACTATGTGTTAATCATTATTATTACAGGAACAATAATTACCTCATCAACTTATTTACTGACAGTCTTCCTTGAGAGTAGAAACCTTGTCTTTAGATTCAGCCATAAAGGCCTAGAACTTAAAACTGTGCCCTCAATAAAACTCTGCTGAATAAATGAATAACTACTGTAATACGAAGTACTGAAATATTTCCAGATAAACATGGGAAAATACCAGAGCGCTGAATAAAAGGCATGGAATTAGGAGTGAAAGTCCTAAAGTCAAACCCTGGAGTCATCTTTTAGTGACATGTAAGGAATCCTACTAAGTTTCTGTAAAACGAAGAAAATCCCTCTCCCACCTAACCCATAAGATTACACGAGGGTCAAATGATGTAAAATTAAAATTCCATGTATTATGAAGTAGTAGGTCCCTGTTGGTTATCTATTTTATATATAGTACTAGTCACTTAGTTGTGTCTGACTCTTTGCGACCCCACTGGACTGTAGCCCACCAGGCTCCTCTGTCCATGGGATTCTCTACGCAAAAATACTGGAGTGGGTTGCCATTTCCTCCTCCAGGTTTTATATATAGTAGGCTGTATGTGTTGGGCTTCTCTGGTGGCTAAGTGGTGAAGAATCCACCTGCAATGCAGGAGTCGCAGGATACACAGGTTCCATCCCTGGGTCAGGAAGATCCCCTGGAGGAGGGGGCCTGGCAACCCACTCCAGTATTCTTGCCTGGAGAATCCCATGGACAGAGGAGCCTGGCGGGTTACAGTTCACAGGGTCACAGAGTTGCACGTGACTGAAGCGACTGAGCACGCACAGGATGTATGTGTTAATCTCAAACCTCCTACTTTTACCTCCCCTCTTCCCCCTTTGGGAAAAAAATAAGTTTTTCTTCTATTTCTGTGGGTCTATTTCTGTTTTGTATGTTCATTTTGTTTTAGATCCTATGTATAAATATCATACGGTATTTGTCTTTTTCTGCCTGACTCCACTCAGTATGGCAATCTCTAGGTTCATCCATATTGCTGCAAATGGCATGATTTCACTCTTTTATGGCTGAGTAATACTCCATTGTACATATGTACCACATCTTCTTTATCTGTTCATCTGTCAGTGGACACTTAGGTTGCTTCCATGTCTTGGCTATTGTAAACAGAGCTGCAGTGAGCTTAAGTGACATTTAAGTAAGCCATTCAAATGTCAATTTAGAAAAATTTTAGACTATATTTACATCCCTAAAAGCCAACCTCCAAAACAGGAATTTTTAGCCTTCTGACAAAGTTAGAAATATATCACTTTTGTCTCCTTTTACTGACTTCATGTGAAACCAAACAGTCTCTTCACTGCAACATGCAGGCTGTGTGTGTGTGTAATGAAGGGACATAAGCTTCATCTTAGAATAAAAAGGGCCACTTCGGAGTCACCGTATCAGGTGGTCAATAGGAAAACATGATGGTGTGAGCAGAGGGGCAACTTGACTGCAAACAGGGACAGTCAAGGCAAACACGCCACGCAGCTGGGGAGGGTTCACCAGTAAACTCATCTTCTATGAACTCAAAATGAAATTACGCAAAATTAAAAGGATATTGCTTCCACTATTTAAATGAAGCATAAACTGATAAACGTGAAGATTTATGCAACTTTCTCTAGAAAGGAGGTGAAGTGGGGTATGAGAACCATATGACTAAGATTACTTTTGGATAATATTTTTCAAATTCAATATACATATACACAACAGCAGGTACATCATGCTGGTAAAGAGGTGCTTCTGAAAATTAAAATCAAGAAGAAAATATGAAAATCATGGAGAGAAGAACATGGGAAAGCTCTCTGGAACTAAGAAAGACATCCAAGATAAGAGGGATGCAGACAGATGACCCACAAAATGTACAGATGAGAAACATCAAAATAGAGATACATACATCTACACACACACAGAGTTATATTCAGTCACTTTTCATCACACATGTGAAGGTCTCTCAAAAATGCCTCCTTACATGTTATGTATTTTAAAGATGGCAACTTATTCCAGATCTGGGAAAAAGGAGACAACAGTAGTTACCAAACTATTCACACAGGCCTCGTTAACCACACTTTCACGATAGTAAGTACAAATACAGACTTTCTTTTCAAAAAGTTCACAACCTAAATCATGGGGTGGGAAAGAGGATGCAAAAACAGCAGTAACATAAACCAAAGTGCTGGCAGGTACAAATTCAAGGATGGCAAAAGAACATGTAGGTCAAAGGCCAACTCAACAGCAAGAACAACGAATTAGTTTCCAATGGGCAAAGAAGAGGCAGAATAAAAGAAATCAGGGGGAGGATAAGGGCAGGAAAGGCTGCTGTGCACATGGCATTTCAGTAAACAAAAACGTGGCAACACATTTTAAACATCGAACATACAGAGAAACACTTAAACTCTACAGGCTGCTGGAAATTTTCCCTAAGAGCCACAGGAGATGAATTGGCTTTACTGTCCATTCAATGGCTGTCTTCTAGCTCTGACCTCATCCTTTACAAAGCCAGGGAGCCAGATGCCTACTTCAACATCGTTTCTGGCATCCATGAACTTGTGAGGGATCAATCATCAAATGACTACAGAGATGGCCATTGACTCTCATCATCCTATGACTGTGCTGGTTATCAGCACACAGCAAGCCACTCAAAGTTACTGTTGTGTTGTGGACATTTGCTTTTAAATAAAGAAAAGTAAGCATTCCAATGAAACTTGGAGGACCTGTTATTCTATCAGACAGTTGAAATATAAGTGACTACTGTTTTTAACTTATGATG
Source organism: Bos taurus (assembly GCF_002263795.3). Classification (NCBI taxonomy): domain Eukaryota; kingdom Metazoa; phylum Chordata; class Mammalia; order Artiodactyla; family Bovidae; genus Bos; species Bos taurus. Next base: position 82,962,258 of record NC_037337.1, on the reverse strand, counting down.
GTATTAATGCCTTATGAAGCTGTGTGCTCTGTTCATTGTACAGAGAAAGGCAGGTCAGCGGAGTGAGAGAGAGTGTGTGTGTGTGTGTCCCCAGTTTTACCGAAACACAACTGACATATAGCACTGTATTAGTTTGGGGCTTCCCTGGTGGCTCAGACGGTAAAGAATCCTCTTGCAGGCCAGGAGACCTGAGTTCAATCCCTGGGTCGGTAAGATCCCCTGGAGAAGAGAATGGCTACCCACGCCAGGATTCTTGCCTGGAGAATTCCATGGACAGAAGAGCCTGGCAGGCTACAACCCATGGGGTTGCAAAGAGTTGGACACAACTGAGTGACTAACACCTTCATTCTTTCACTTTTTCATGATATTAGTTTAGGGTGTGCAATGTAATAATTTGATACATGTATACATTGTGAAATGATTACCATGTTAAGTTTGGTTACCACCCATCACTTCACACCCTTACAAATAAATGAACATTTATCACAGCAAAAGAGAATGTTACAATTCTAACAATGAATTAGAAAGCTTAATTTTATATACAAAAATAGTTCAGAACTTTCAGATACTACCTAAATCGGAAAATAATAACCTTCAACAAATTAATCTAAAGAACTGAATTTTAGTCATTTAATTCCATTTACACCAAAAGCCTTTCAAGAAAAAAAAAATATTCTTTGTGGGAATTTTTCACACCTTGTAAAGCAGAAAACAAACTGCACCTTAGATAGAACTGCCTCATCATTTACTTAGACAAGATGTTCAAAAAGATGAAACAGTGGTTTATACATTTAAAAGGCTGCCTACATCAAACCAAGTCTGAATACCACACCTGGCAAATAATGCCAACAAAGCAAGACTACCAACAAACTGCAGAGAAAGTGGTTCATTCTCTGGAACCAACTGGAAGGGGCAGGAGGGCTGAGGGGTTGCTCACAATGAAAGGCTAGAACCACTCCACAAAGTTTTAAACAATCTGCTACAGAGCCTAGGTTACCCTAGAGGCAATGAAACTACCAAAGGTTTATTGCTGCTGCTAAGTCGCTTCAGTCGTGTCCGACTCTGTGCGACCCCATAGACGGCAGCCCACCAGGCTCCCCCGTCCCTGGGATTCTCCAGGCAAGAACACTGGAGTGGGTTGCCATTTCCTTCTCCAATGCATGAAAGTGAAAAGGGAAAGTGAAGTCGCTCAGTTGTGTCCGACTCTTAGCGACCCCACGGACTGCAGCCCACCAGGCTCCTCTGTCCATAGGATTTTCCAGGCAAGAGTACTGGAGTGGGGTGCCATTGCCTTCTCCGAAAGGTTTATTAGGGAGTGTCATAATCAGAACCAAATGTGTACATATAGATATGTGCAAACACAGACACACACAGACACATACATATTTTTCCCCCAAGAAAACTTCAACAGTGAATGCATTACAGCCTGCAAGAGAACAGGCAGTGAATACAGAAATGCTAATATTAAAATTGCTGCAATTTCCTCAGTAAGAAATGCCTGGAACCTAAACTAGCCAAGTGGAACAGAGAAAAGAGGGAATCTGAGAGACTTAGAACACTGACAACACATGGATGGGTACTATTTCCTAGAACTCTAAACAGTCATACCTGTTACACTCAAGTCCACTGAAGAAAACCAAACGATGAGAAAAACAGGAAATGAACAGAAAGAAAATTCACTTTACTTTCTAGTAGGATAGGTATTACCAGATGGGGTCACTGAGAAAAATAAAATCAAAGTCAACTAAAATCTCTGTCTTGAAGGACTGGAGAGGTCAGTGGTACTTGTCCAAGAAGGAAACTGCACTGCTTTAATGAATCATACACTACTCTCAAAATGAATATTTCTACCCAGGTAACGGAGAAGGCAATGGCACCCCACTCCAGTACTCTTGCCTGGAAAATCCCATGGATGGAGGAGCCTGGTAGGCTGCAGTCCATGGGGTCGAGAAGAGTCGGACACGACTGAGCAACTTCACTTTCACTTTTCACTTTCATGCACTGGAGAAGGAAATGGCAACCCACTCCAGTGTTCTTGCCTGAAAAATCCCAGGGACGGGGGAGCCTGGTGGGCTTCCATCTATGGGGTTGCACAGAGTTGGACACGACTGAAGCGACTTAGCAGCAGCAGCAACCAAGGTAACATTTAATGAATCTCTGATGTTTTTAATAGTTCTCTTCAATATGGTCTGAAATCATTCATTAGCCATACAAAGACTGGTTCAAGCAACAGACTTGGTTCTAAATGAGCATTTTGAAATTTGTCAACTGAGTTTACCTTGAAAATCTCTCAGGAAATTGCTTGAATTTATCAAAAAGATATGAGATATCCTACAGAAGAAACATTCCAAAAATAGGACTAACTCAAGATTCTCCATCATGAAAAACAGATGCTATAGTTAGATAGCAAAGCTGACTCAATGGACATGAATCTGAGCAAACTCCAGGAAACAGTGGAAGACAGAGGAGCCTAGTGTGCTGAGTCTATGGGGTCGCAAAGAGTCAGACATGACTTAGCAACTCAACAACAGCAACAAACAAAATCTAAGGCTCATGCTCTAGTTTAGGAGTTTCAGTATTAACTCATTACATCACATTTTCAAAGATAGCAAACCGTTTAAAAAACACACATTTAATATAAGGTAAATCATGACAATGCTACTCAAAACAACACAACGGTATACCTACCTATACAATGTAATTAGGATTAATGCCTAATACAAGAACTAAAAGACAACTTTTTAGCAAAAACATCACTCCATCTTTTCTTTCTAACTCAAGAGGTATAATCAACAACTAAAATTGTAAGATATTTAAAGTATACAATGTAGTAGTTTTATGTATGTATACACTGTGAAAGGATTCCTTCCATTGTGTTAATTAGCCGTCATTTCACATATTTAGCTTTTTTTTCCTTCCTAAAAGTAGAACTTCTTAAAAAATTCAATTATTGAAATTCTGTACCATACAGTGCTATTAACTATAGCCACCACATTATACATTTTATCTTCAGAACTTATTCACCTTATAACTGAAAGTTTGTAGCCCATACCACTTGCTTAATATTCAAATTCAGAGCAACTAATCACTTAGACCAAATCTCTCTGTGGAACATGCTAGTTTCTAAAGATTAAGAGACTGATCTTGAACTGGGGAAACACACACACACACACACACACACACACACAAAGATCCAAGTCAACGATTCAAAGTACAACCAGAAATGAACAAAGGACAATAGTTGGCTGAAGGCATAAAACTTAGGTTAAAAGGAGCAAAAGAGCAAACACTTGTTGAGAGCTTCCTCTAAGTCAGGCACTGGGGCTAAGAAGTGCAGACACGCTCTCCCACCCAACCCAGTGTAGAGTGGTTTTTTGAGTAATTGATATAAGCATTATGAAGGCAGGGGCTTCCCTGGTGGCTCAGTTGGTAGAGAATCTGCCTGCAATGTGGGAGACCAGGGTTCAGTACCTGGATCGGGAAGATCCTGTGGAGAGGGGAACAGCTACCCACTCCAGTATGCCTGCCTGGAGAATTCCATGGATGGAGGAACCTGGTGGGCTCATGGGGTCACAGAGTTGGACACGACTGGGCGACTAACACTTTATGAAGGCAGAGAGGGCTTGGTAACCAGCTGATCTCCAGGTTCTCAACCAGCACAATGCACACTACACGTATTCCATAAATATTTATGAGATGAATGGAGAGATGGTGGATGATGAGTAGATATTTTTAGTAACAATGTTCATCTACCCACTGAGACCAAAGTGATCCTGGCCGCTTAGAAGGGAGGGAGCAAGAAATGGTCTCCTAGCCACTGTGCTCCTTTCTCCAAATACAGGATATCATGGGACAGTGGGGAAAGCATGAGCTTTGTCATCACACCTGGACGGGAAGCCAAGTTTCAGGCTTACCTTTACTGTGTCCCTGGACAGATTACTCCTCCATGATGGAAATGCACAGACTAATTCCTTAATCTTGAAGTTGTAAAAAGGCTTTACTGAAATAATATACAAAGTGTACCTGGCAAGTACCTAGCACGTGAGTAGTAGTAGCACTTATTAAATATAAACCTCTCAATTTACTGGGACAAGTAGTTTACTCTCTGGAACAACTGGAAGGGGCAGGAGGACACAGTCTTGGTCTTAAAGATAAAGTCCAAAGGAGGGGTGTCAGTAAAAGGAATCCTAATGTAGTCCACAGCAGGACAGCTCTGGAGTCATTGTCAACTATCAGTCCAAAGGCACAGCCCACATTAGAGGAATTAACAATCACAGCATGAACTACATGGGGAATTCCCGGTGGCAGGCTAATCCACTTGCCAATGCAAGAGACAAAGGTTCAATTCCTGGGTAGGGAAGATCTGCTGAAGACGGGAATGGCAACCCACTCCAGTATTCTCACCTGGGAAATCCCATGGACAGAGGAGCCTGGTGAGCTACAGTCCATGGTTTCGCTGAGTCAGACTTAGCAACTAAACAACAGCAAGAAATGAACTACACAGGATTCAACAAGGGAGAAGGACTCAGACAGTGCTTCTTCGACAGCACACAGCATGCTACTTTGAACACGGGCATACATGCTCAGTCACGCAGTCGTGTCTGACTCTCTGCAACCCCATGGACAGCAGTCCACCAGGCTCCTCCTATCCATGGAATTTTCCAAGCAAGAACACTGGAATGGGTTGCCATTTCCTCCTCCAGGGAATCTTCCTGACTCAGGAATCAAATCTGCATCTCTCCTGCATTGGCAGGCGGATTCTTTACCACTGAGACACCTAGGAATCCCTCAGTCCATGGGGTCACAGAAGAGTCAGACACGACTTAGTGAGTAAACAACAAACGAGCCACACAGGACTGAGAAAGGGAATGGGACCCTGACAGTGCAAGGGAATATAAAACCACGAGCATCTGCTCTGTGTGCGACACTTTCACACTTGCCAAAACCAGGCATGCTTTTCTCTGCTATTCTGTCAAAGCTACTTTATTGATAATATCTGAAGTACTATTAATTTGATGAAATCATGCATCATTAAGGATCCTTTTTGAGAAAAATTTCCTAAGGCTCCACCTCTAAAAAAGACCAAGATATAATTATGTCCTCGTGTGGTTTCTCTTGCACACTTTACAGTATCATATCATACAATACAGTCCAGTTACAAAACATGATGAAACCTCCCAAACCTCTAATCCATAACTGAAAAGGTGAAAATCATTTTTTAACAAGTTCTAACATAAATTTCCTCTTTTAAGTCAGTTGGAAAAAAATCACACAAATTTTCTTAACTTTCCAGTTACTACTTATCTATGGGTGAAGTCAGTAACAGGTTACCTTTCTTCTTAATGAGCCAGAAAGGAAGGTATCTTAACTTTAGAAGGTGCTTTGAGCATATTATTCAACTATAAGCTTCAGAAATACCTAAAGTGTTAGGTTTTTTGGCAACACAAATCCACATCACTAAATTCAAATATGAATCCAGGGACTTCCCTGGTGGTCCAGTGGCTGAGAACTCACCTGCCAGTGCAGGAGACACGGGTTTGATCCCTGGTCTGGGAGGATCTCACACGCACTAGAGCAACTCAGACACAACTCAGTCGTGATGAACCACAACCCCTGAGCCCATGCGCCTAGAACCTGTGCTCAGCAACGAGAGAAGCCGCCACAGCGAGAAGCCCGTGTACTGCAATGAAGACCCAACACAGACAAAAATAAATAAATAAATAACACTTTATTTAAAAAATGAATCCAAGTTCTTAAACTCAAATATTCAACTAAAATATCTGCTTTTGGATGACAGTCATTCTATTCACTGCTGATTTTTAACTGAACATTTTACATAGGATATATCATATATACTTTGAGAGTAGATTTGGAAAAGGGGGAACCATCAAACCAGAGAGTTTCTGTGATAAGAAAAGTCAGAAATGATCTTGCTTATAAACAAAAATCTGGGTATCGATCTTCCAAGTCTCTTCCAAGAGAATGCATTAATGGAACAAGAGATCGATACTATAATAATCTAAGAATTTAAACCCATTTATAAAATCTCTATCTACAAAATAATAGTCCCTTACAATTTAAACCCATTTATAAAATCTCTATCTACAAAATAATAGTTGTTAATGAATCAACATTTAGAACAACATTTAGAATCAACATTTGGTGAACAGAGGAACTGAAGCTATATAGGGCAGCAGGAGAGGTTCACCCTATTTTGCTTAGAATCAGCCAGATGCTATGAGAAAAAAAGGATCAATGTCCAGCAGAAAAACTTCCTGAAGAAATCTAGGATGGCAGGGAACAAAGAACACAACTTGGGTAGCAAGTCTTAGGCTCCACCTGCGGGAATATCTGATCAGTTTCACCATTACCAGTCTTGATGCCGCAGACACACCAAGAAGCTTTCTGAAGACAGTAACTGCCCTAGAAATCTGCCACTGGGAACAGGATTCACTTATCACACTACAAAATTCTTGTCTGCTTGGAAATATATTTCTCACTGCACTTAACAACTGATTTTTTAGTAGACATCAATGTTCAAAAAGTTCTTTTTAAGCATATCAGGTTTTCCAGAGTCTGATCAACCCTAGCTTAAGCAGACCACTGGTGTTGAACTACGAAGCTCTTTTTAAAGCAAATCCTGCAAGACTAAGTGTGGTCTGATAGCATCTTAAAATTAGCTTTAGCAAAGTATGAGCTCCACACCATATTAGAATACAGGCTGTGCTTTAATTGTCCATAGTATAACCCAATTTAATTTGGAACATTTCTTACTACAGATTTCCTTCATTCCCAAATGCTAGTAGCTTTCTATTAATGTCTATCACTTTTTAACCACAATTACCTAAAAAAAAATGATTTTCAATTTTCTCTTAGCCCCATTTCACCCTTTTTCAGTCCTGATTAAAATGTGGTCATTCCTGAAAAACATGATTATAATAATTTGATAACTCTTAAGGAGTTTGAAAACAAAGTCACCCAAAACACAAAGTGGTCTTGTCAAAACCAGGAATGTCTCACAATATAATAATAGCCTCTCTACTAGCATCTTTATAATAAAGGATTCAAGAAATCCAGACTCTTGCACTTCTCAAAGTTTTACTCAACCAATCAAAATCTCAACTATGTACCTCACGGATGTTAAGCGCCTTAGCCACAATAAGGCATCAATATGGTAAAGCAAATGATAATCAAAGTCATCCACTCAAAAATCAGTGAATGCCCAGGACGTGTCATTTACCGAGTGCCTTTTTGGCAATGAAAAGTCAAATATAGTAGCATTCACAGTCCCAGGCTCCAAGGACTTTACAGTCTAGAGGAGGCAAGATGGCCGTCTGCCACAAGCTAAACAACTGGACAAAAAAAATCTCAGAAATACTGCAACAGAGATACATGCTCTAAAGTAAGTAACTTATTCGTCTGTGCTCAGTCGCTTAGTCATGTCCCACTCTGTGACCACATGGACTGTAGCCCACTTAGGCTCCTCTGTCCATGGAATTTTCCAGGCAAGAATACTGAAGTGGGTTGCCATTTCCCTCTCCAGGGGATCTTACCAACCCAGGGATCAAACCCAGGTCTCCTGGGTCTCCAGTAGTGGCAGGTGGATTCTTTACCACTGAGCCACCTGGGAAGCCCCAAACTAACTCTAGGAAGCCAAAAAAATGCTACAGACACTAACTTTGCTGCTGCTGCTGCTAAGTCACTTCAGTCGTGTCCGACTCTGTGTGACCCCATAGACGGCAGCCACCAGGCTTCCCCATCCCTGGGCTTCTCCAGGCAAGAACACTGGAGTGGGTTGCCATTGACACTAACTTTAAGTGGTCCTAAAGAAGAACTTATTCAGCATTAAAGAGAAGTGTTTAAGAAAAAGGCAAAATGAGTTAAGGAAAAGGAAAGAGCAGCAAAAGACAAGAAGTCACAGCACACAAGGAATTTCTACACCCCTGGAACAGACGAGGCTCAGTGACAAAGAGTGAGAAGAGGTTACACACAACAGAGAGGAGACAAGATGGCTGTCTGCCACGTAAGGCGTTCAGACTTCAGCCTACAGGTTCTGAGGATTCCTGAAGCATCTGCAGGAGGACACTGGCTGCTGGGAGTCACAGCTTGCCCTGAGGTCCTCCAGCCTCTGTTGCTTCCTCATGCCTGGAGACAGGATGGGCCACTGGACAGGCAGAGGAGTGGATGACATTCCCATCAGCTGCACACCCCCCTCGGGGTACTCTGGGTCTCCAGCAGATATCGAATGACTTCAGATAATCTTAAAAAGTGTGAAATCTTAGAATGAAAAGGAAACCCATTAATTACCAGCATCCTTTCTACCAACCTTGATAAATGGCAACATACCAGACAACAGCTACAATGTCTGCTGTGTCTTCATTTCCCCCCAACACTTGCTATAGTTCTAGTCAGATGTTACTGAAATCCCTTCCAAAATCTTCTCCTGAGTGGGCCTCTCCTTAGAACGTAGTCCACTTGGTCAGAGCTGGGCACAAAACACAGCACGTGCCCTGCACCCATGGCAGAGCACCAAAAGCACCTGAGGCTTTCAAGTGGACCAGGTATCTCTTGGTTGCACCAACCTTTACAAAAACACAGGACCTGGGTCCTACTGAACCTGTTGTCAAAAAGTAAGCACCATTCAACTCTCCCTCAAATCACATATCACAGTTATAAGTTAACATTTATTTGTGGGATTATCTGAGTAAAGTCTGCATGTCTCCAGCCCACAGACTAACACACCTGCATGCAGGTACGAAACTGTCTTTTGATGTTTTGCTTCTTATTTCCTTTCCAGTACCATGGTATTGTGGGGTCTTAGCATAGTACCTGTTCCAAAGCACTGGTTCAATAAATGTTAAATAATTAAAAAAAAAAAAAGTTAAATAATTAGATGTAGACAAAATATTACATGAGGCAAGTTATGGTCAGTATGATTTTGTTGCTGTTTAGCTGCTAAGTCATGTCCGACTCTTTGGGACCCCATGGATTGCAGCACGCCAGGCCCTGTCCTTCGCCATCTCCCAGAGTTTGCTCAAACTCATGTCCATTGAGACGGTGATGCCATCCAACCATTTTCATCCTCTGTCATCCCCTTCTCCTTCTGCTCTTAATAGTTTCCAGCATCAGGGTCTTTTCTAGTGAGTCGTTCAACAAAATAGGGATGTTAAAATCAACATTCCATGGAAGCCCAATGGAGATCTTTCAAATTCCTCTGTGAAGGAAAGGTGTCATGGAGGGGAAAAGGCATCCAAGTCGATTTCTAAATGGTGTTTCAATCAAATATTTAAAATAAAGAAAATATTTGTGCAACAAAACAACCATGAAAATCATGTTTCTGAAGAACATAATTTTATATGGGAAATTTCTCATAATAAATTAATAAACAGGATACAAAACAATATGTTCCCATCCCACACACTCCTAAAAGTAAATAGTTAAAAATGTTAATAGTAGCTACTGCTGCATTATAGAATTACATGATCTTTATTTTCTTTTTTACACTTTATTGCAGTCTCTAAGTTTTCTATAGCAAAGGTCTTCATCATCTGGAGAGAAATATTTAGATTTTAACTATTGCAGAAGAAAGTGCTATAGCAATTTTAAATCTTCAGGCTTTATCACAAGAAGTTTCTGGACTGTTTTTCTTCAGTGTCATACTTCATACAAACATGGTATAGCAGGAGTGTTGGATCAGAAATCTCGGTCCCTAAGAAATATTACAAATAATCCCTCTGCACACCCTTCAATTGTACTTATTTCCTAATCTACTTTTTCGAGTCTTGACAAATGCTGTGAAAGGACTTATATTTGCAGGTAGTACTAAAAACCAGAAGCTAGTATCGTTGACCACACTGGTCGACAGAACATCAGTTCCCTTCCACACTCTCAGTTGGGCCTTCAAACAATGAACGATGTGCATCACCATGCTGCGTATCAAACTGAGGGATGGAAGGGCTCCTGATAACGTATCTCAGTTTAACATTAAGAACATAAACAAAGGTCTTTCTCTGAATCAACAGATACCTTCATCTATGGTTAACAAGTTAAGAATAACCACCAAACACTGTTCTTTACTAAAACAAAAGAAGGAAACGCCATTAAGTATTCTGAAACATAAGGTGTCTAGCTTGTGCCCTGCCATCTACTGGAAATGTGAAATGGGAGTTTTAAAGTACCTTTCTGTATCTCAGCCACAATAAAAGAGTGATGGAAAAAGCTACCACTTTAAATACATTTCAGACCTCCTACAAATAGTACTGTCTTAAAAGCTGTCCAAATAGAAGTAAAAGGTTCTCTGAGCAACGGTCATCAATCATGTCTCTTCCTTAATCCAAGAATGGCTAGAGGGAAGCATACACGAGTGCACAGTGTCCAGATGGTCTAGAGCCACGCACAGTCCACCGAGCCGTCTCAGAAAGACCCCTTGTACAACCCATCTCTTTCTGCGCCCTGACTGCCTCTAAGCTCTGCCTACATAGGCTCTTCTTCCCAGCTGCCACCACCTACCCACCTCCTCGGGGTCCCTTTGCCTCAAGACTTCTTGCAGAGGACCAGCTGATTTCATCCCATACTGAGTATCCCTGCCTTGAAAATAAACCAACCAACCTTCCTGACTAGTTTGGAGACTCATCAGAAATCACTACTAATAAACAAGTGATTACAGATTCAAGAAAGCTATCTGATGAGAAATTAAAATCCTGGCTGAAATGTAGGCAGCATGAGGGAGACTTTGATGTGAAACCGATGGGTCTGGGCAGCTATGAGGTCCTAAGAGCACCTCCGGGAGGTTTTGATGTGCATCCAGGGCTGGGCACTGCTGTCCCAGACCCTCGGTTACCTGCCATCCTTGCACTCGAGGGTCATCAGGAGCCCACCACCTTCTGCAGGGAGGACCCCCAGGTTTCCCATCCATTCGGGTTCTAAGTCTCCCTTCTAGGAAAGAAGAGCAGGTGTGACTCTGCAAGCCACCGAAGTGCCTCTGGAGTCCAGAGTGTGGCACAGGAAGGGTAAGCGTCAGTCACTTTAAAAGTCTACATTTGTGAATTCACAGCGTTCCCAGACTATGAACAGAGAAGGCAAAGTATGTGTAGGAGCTACTCTCAAATTCTTAGGCAGAGGGTAGATGATAATCATGTGGTTTCGTAGAAAATTCCTTGTGAGTAATCTCCCAAATATGCAATACAAATTAGAATTAACTTCTTTGCTCACAGCTTGGGTCAATTAAAATCGAGGCAGTGGATTTTATTGTGACAAAGACCTACAGAGACACTTAATGAATAACTTTCACATGACTTTTTTCAAATCCATGGTATATCATCTTAAGTTGATTAACAGTAAACAAAATACTTTGCACATATCTTTTGACTCTGGGGAAAGCTTTATATATTTTAGGCTGGTTTTTTCCTCAAGAAATGCCATTTTCTGCAAACTAAAAGTACTTCTCACAAAATCAAATATTTTAACACTTTGGATAAAGTATGTATTGTGCACTGATATCTCATTAACACACTTTGCAGAGCAGGATTTGGGAACAAAAGTGATCAGCATTGGCCTCTCTCCAAAAGGGTGCTGAAATGCAAAGTTTCCATAAAATTATACTGATTATTAACTTCAATTCCTCTCCAGCATTTCAACCGTAACACACTGAATCATACTCAAAGTATCTGCTTTAGGGTTTGATTTCCATGTAAAGCACAATAAAACCAACTATTTTAATAGCTTGAGAAACAAGAAAGCAGCTAATTCCAATAACGTATGCACTGAAGGGTTATTACATTGGTTAAGTCACTCTCCCTCTGTATAAGAGATACTCTGTGCACTAGAGTGGCAAATGATGACCCATTCCTACTAGAGAATAATGTCTGGAGAGGGAGAATGGTTACATACAAAATGATCATTTCAAACATATGTACGCATAAGTAAGTAAGTGAAGTTGCTCAGTCGGGTTTGACTCTTTACGACCCCATGAACTATAGCCCACCAGGCTTCTCTGTCCATGGGATTCTCCAGGCAAGAATCCTGGAGTGGGTTGCCATTTCCTTCTCCAGGAGATCTTCCCGACCCAGGGATTGAACCTGGGTCTCCCGCATTGCAGGCAGACACATACCTTGTCATACACACTCCATGTGTCAAAATAGCTCTAGTCTAAATCGATCCATGCTGTACACATAAAATAGACACCAGATTCTTAAAATTTCGTAATTGGAGTATAATCGCCTTACCATGTTGTGTTAGTTTCCGCTGTACAACTACGTGAATCAGCTGTATGCATATACGTATGCCCTCCCTCTTGGACCTCTCCCCGCCCACCCGCATCCCACCCCTCTAGGTCATCACAGAGCTCAGGGCTGAGCTCCCACTAGCCGTCCGGTTTACACATGGTAGTGTATATACGTCAACGCTACTCTCCATTTGTCCCATCCTCCCCTTCCCCATCTGTGTGCACAAGTCTGTTTTCTAGGTCTGCTAGACATTTGATTTTGAAGACTCGGTGTGGACAAAAGAATATAAAATATCTCGATTTTGTATGTTGATTTCATGCTCAGATGATAACATTTTGGATACTTGAGTTAAATACATTGTTAAAATTAAACATCTCTTTCTTTTAGCATGGTGATTAGAAAATTTAAATATATGGGGGGTTACATTATATTTCTATTTCACAGCACACTATTCTAGACCCTGGGCATATATGAGGGAATAAGACCATGTCCCTAACATCATGGAGCTTATGTTTAAACATCCATAGCCCTAAAATCTTCAGTAATCAATAGAAAACTCTTGCATTAGAGAAGACTCTGGGATGGAAGCCACACGCACAACAGCTAGACATACCTTCCCTTTAGTCCTTCCTTCCGTCAAAGACAGGGCCTCTGGTCCCCCAGGATAATCAGTCAGTAAAACAGTGACCGTGACCTGACCATCAGGGAAGACTGCTCCTCCCCTGCTGGGTGCTTCTGAGAAACACAACTACTTATAATCTGAACTTAATGAGGGAGAAAAGCTTTCAATCTTGAGCATCAGCAGTTTGAAGTCATCATTTTTTAGTACTTGGGGTTGTGCCTCTAAAGCACTTTAAAGGGTTTCCAATTGTTGGAAGACGTTTCTCAACGAAGACTCCCTCTCTCTGGATTCCATAGCCCTCCTTTACAATAAGAGTTCTTGAGCGTTTTCTTCTCTACGGGTCCGATTAACCTTGCCTCCCCTCAATGCCTTTGGATCCCCACATCACAAGCAGAATGTTCCCAGATAAAAGCAAGAAGCTGAACTCAACAACACAAGCTCATGACAGCAATCTCAAAGTCTCTACTGGCCTAAGGAGACTGGCAAAGGAAACTCAAGTCAGGCTGGCTAACTGCCCGTTACATGTGAGATTCCTTGTTCTAAGATTTTAAAGAATTACTGGAAGGTAAGTTTAATTTAGATCAAATGGGTCTACCCTTCAATAGCACTTTTCCTACCAAAAAAGGTTATCTTGAACATTTGAATTTTCCATTTCATATGTTAGGAACGTACCTTCAACTCAAGCCACAACAGGGCAAATGTTTTGCCTGCCCATACATCTTTCTGGCAGATTGTAAAGAAAACCAGGGCTTTCAAGAGGTTCTCTGTGCTGTAAAATGCACTGCTGGGTACAGCAGGAAGCTGAGAGGCTCACGTTTCACGGCTGACAGTGTTACTTTCCATCTGACCCCATCTGTGTCCTCAGCTCACGCTGTTCTCTCAGCCAGCCTGCCCTGTCCCCTTGGTCCACTTACATGTGACACCTCCGGAAGGGCCAGGCCCCAAGCCCAGCTCTCACAGAAATCATCCCAGTAACCCCAAATCCAGAATCATCTTTCTCCTTCATTCTCACAGAAACCCAACCAACCAAAGTATCATCTCACATATTACTTTTTCTCTTTCTCTAGGTATTTCGAATACCTGTAACTCAGGAGAGCGATGAAAAAAAAAAGTCAGCATGACACCTGAAAATTTACCACCCTCCCTTTCAATCAGATTTATCTGAGTTTTATTCAGCAACAAAGATGAGCCTAACACCAGGGATGCAAGAAAGATAATCTTCAAGGAATATCAGTCCAAATGAGGGAAAAATGAAGTCAACAAAGAGCCCAGGGAGCCCAGAGGAGGGCTCTTCTTCCTGGTGATTGAGGAAAGCCTCACAGAAAAGGCACTACAGAAGTGAAGAACTGAAAACTAGGAAATGCACTGGGGAAAGGGGGATGGGCACATCTACACCAGTATCTCTATTATCATTATTATTGACTTTTCCATGCCAGACATTGTGGCAAATCTGAAAATTATTTTTTATTTTATTTTATTTTTAAACTTTACAATATTGTATTAGTTTTGCCAAATATCGAAATGAATCTGCCACAGGTATACATGTGTTCCCCATCCTGAACCCTCCTCCCTCCTCCCTCCCCATACAATCCCTCTGGGTCGTCCCAGTGCACCAGCCCCAAGCATCCAGTATCGTGCATCGAACCTGGACTGGCAACTCATTTCATACATGATATTATACATGTTTCAATGCCATTCTCCCAAATCTTCCCACCCTCTCCCTCTCCAACAGAGTCCATAAGACTGTTCTATACATCAGTGTCTCTTTTGCTGTCTCGTACATAGGGTTATTGTTACCATCTTTCTAAATTCCATATATATGTGTTAGTATACTGTTATTGGTGTTTTTTCTTATACTCAACATTTGCCCATGCCTCAGTCTAAAGAATTCTTTGTATGTCCCAATCCCACCCAACAAGACACTGCTTAAGTACCACGGCCTATCTGAAGCTTCAGTGAGCCTGTTACCCCCTCACTCACTGAAGAAATATGTGTCTCTCTCCCTCCCCTGAGCCCCCGCAGTTTTCAGACAGTCTCTCTTGGGGCACTCATCACTCTATTACCACGTTGCCCGCATCTGATTCCCCTGTAAGGCTATGGCTCTGTAACAACTCAGACTGATCTCACTGATTGTCATCTTCCCCAGAGAACTGGCATGGTCCTTTTTACATCCGGGCACTCAATGTTTGTTGTCGAACAAATTAAAACACTCTCCCCTTTAATTAAGTCAAGAACAGACAAGAACTTTTAAAATCGCTAAAACATCTACCAACTCATTCTTCTTAATAAAAACCCTCATCCAGAGAGAAACTTGATGCAATTCTACATAGCTCTTTTGTCCGTGAATCCTAAAGAAAAGTCAATAAAAGATGGTGTTCTTAGAGTGACTGACCACAGACAAAACTGAGTCACCTTTGGATGGCTGCTGGGTAAGCACATTTCCCTCCTTTCTTCACTCTCTGAACAAGTTCTAAGGTAAATTTGTTTAGGCCATTGTAGATTCTCTGTTACATGTTGACAAAAGGTGGGACAAAGCCTTCAGAGCAACGTCATTTTCACTGCTTATCTGAATTCTAAAGCCTATTCTATCCGAGTTCTGCTGCTTTCTTCCACCCATGCAAAGGAAGGCTAGCTGAAACCACCCAGAACATTTGACTTCCATAATAACAGTGTCTGCACATTATGCATAGCTCCTATCTCTGGTGCCCCTTATCTCTAGTGACATTACCATGGAAGACAGAACCACCACTTTCCTCCAACACCCACCTAACTCAAAAACATAATTACTGCTAAGTATACCTTGACTAAAATCCTGTTTAATTAACAGAGGAAAAAGTTAACTAGGATAGGTTTTCTCTTAGAATAAGAACATTTTGACAGTAAAGTACATTTAAGCAATTCAAAGACAATCTTCAAAGACTATGCTTTTCTTTTTTCATTTACTTTGACTTTTCAAAAAGAAGAGCCTTAAACAATTAAGACAAACCAAAAAAAAAAAGGAGAAGATAATAAAACAGAACTCAATACTGCCTGGTCTTTAAAATAAATATGCAATGATTTTCTCCACAGTAAACCACTGGATATCTTAGATTCAAAAGAAGTAATTAGGCACAGGACAGAAGTGAGGTGGTCATTCCAGAAATTCATGCACAAAGATGAGGGTACCAAGAAGGAGCAACCAGACCAGCAAACACAAAGTTCATCAGAAATCCATAAAATCACATGGCCACCAAAGTAAGTCTGTTTAATCAAAAGCAATGTTACTTTTTTAACTAATAATTATGCTACTTGATAATAAAGGTTATTTTGAATATTTCTAGGACCAAAAAGGCCATAAGCAAAAGCAATGCAATGAACTTAGCTTCTAAAACCAGTGTCTTCATGACTTCTCAAGCACTAAAGTTATTTACACCTTTTTAAAAAATTATTTATTTATTTATTTGGCTGTGCTAGGTCTTAGTTGCATCTTCACTGCAGCATGGGAATGCTGAGTTTCAGTATGTGGGATCTAGTTCCCTGACCAGGGATTGAACCCACACCCCCTGCATTGGGAGCATGGTATCTTAGCCACAGGACCTTATATCAACAAATACAAAAGTTCATCGCTATATGACTGTGTTTTATATATATATATATGGCATAGTTATATTTTCTATTAAAAAAAAGAAACAAAACCTATTTCTAATAAATTGATCACCATTATCCCCAAATCAACAAAATCACTATAAATTTACCATTTCCTCTATAAGGCAGCTGCTTCTAAATACACTGAACAAAAGTGCTGGGGTGGGCGAGTGGGGAGGATTCCAAACTTGTTAAATAAGTGACACACGGATGAATGCTTGATACTTTGTCCAAAGGCCAATTGTGCTACAGTAATAGCCAATTATTAACTTTTTTTCCCCCCAGTTCTCCTAATTAAGACTGGGAAAACTTCCATTTTTTCCTCACATATGAAACACACCTGAAATGGCTTACATAAGTAGCATGTATAAGCATTGCCAAGCCACTAGTATTTGTATCTTTGGTCTTCAAGTGCCATAGATTTTAGGTGCCTCCCTGATAGCTCAGTTGGTAAAGAATCTGCCTGCAATGCAGTAGGCCCCGGTTCTATCCCTGGGTCCGGAAGATCCGCTGGAGAAGGGATATGCTACCCACTCCAGTATTCTTGGGCTTCCCTTGTGATTCAGCTGGTAAAGAATCTGCTTGCAATGCACCTGCAACGCAGGAGACCTGGGTTTGATCCCTGGGTTGGGAAGATCCCTTGAGAAGGGAATGGCTACCCTCTCCAGTATTCTGGCCTGGAGAATTCCATAGACTGTATAGTCCTTGGGGGTCGCAAAGAGTCAGACACGACTCGGCGACTTTCACTTCTTTTCATGGCCATAACCATAGAAGCATGATGATGATTAAAAAATCAGACAGGGTTAGATCTAAAAGTACTACAAAATAGTCATGTTATCCCTACTGCACTTGAGATCATGTCCTTGCTTCCCAAGGTAACAGCTATGGCTCTCTATCGAGGCCTATAGTTTCTGACACAGCTTAAGGTTTTAGATTTGTTCTACTCTTCCTTCCAAGAAACTTAACAGACCTACATCTCACTCCCTTAAAGTCCTGTCCTCCAGGTAAACTACAGTGAGCTAGCACACCACTGGCAAACAGCGTCTCTCAAGATAGAACTTCTTCAGAACAGTGGTCTTTGGAAAGCACCCCAAAGTGCCAGGCTGAACACAGAGCAAGTTAGAGGTCTATGAGTTTCTGAGCATCCTGTAAGTAATAACAAAAATAGCATTTAGGTAGCTGTCTATTCTGTTTTCATGCAAGACTGGACCTGAGCATAGAAATATTACGAAATGAGTATTATGAAAACAAAAGACAAGTTTTACACTGTGAAAAATATTCAACTAAAAGTTACCAGCAAGAAGCATTCATCTACCAGAGAGTATAAAAACAAACAGCTTAATTCCTAACTACCCAAGAACACATCAGTTATACTCAATACACTGCTTTTGGTAGTTGTCCTGTGTGCGTGACTCTTTGCAACCTCTGTGGACCGTAGGCCGCCAGGCTCCTCTGCCTATGGGATTTCCCAGGAAGAATACTGGAGTGGGTTGCCACTTCCTCCTCCAGGGGATCTTCCTGTCCCAGGGGTCAAACTCGTGTCTCCTTACATCTCTTGCATTGCAGGTGGGTTCTTTACCACTGAGCCACCTGGAAAGCCCTGACAGATATTCTACTTTGTAATTTTTTTAATACTTTCTTGTCAACAGCCATATGAAGTTTACATTTCCCATGTACAAGTGAAGAAACTGAAAATGTATGTAAATGGTTTACCTAGATTAAACCGGTAACTCAGTGACTTTTGAATCTTAAGTCTGTGAACTCTTTATTTTACTAACAGACCTAATGTGTTCATTTTCAAAAAAGAAGGCACTTGAAAGAATATGGCAACACTTCTCAAAAAAACAGATTCTCAAAAAAAACAGAATATAATCATTTGTAACATTTTATGCAATTCTTAGCCATTCAACAAAAAATGACTATAAAAACTAGAAAAAGGAAAACGCACAAATTACTACTCAATGTCTATCAAACCAAGCACAAAAAAAGTAACCACCACTAAGACATTCTAATGTAAATGAAACCCACAGAAGGAAATACATTAGTTTTCAAATCAGTAGCTCATACATAATGGATCCACCTATACACTTTTTTTCCCCACAGACAGCAAAAGATAACACTGAATTAGTATTTTACAATCTAAAGATCAGGTTAAAAATAATATATGCCAATCAAAAGACTTACTGTATTAAAACCAAAAAGTCCCTAAAGGATAAAAATGTATGACCAAATATATGCTTACCCCCATTCCCTCAAGAAATAAAAATAAAACTAAAATGGGGGAAGAAACAATAATTTAAGAGAGATGCCAACAAAATTTTGAAAGATGGAAAACCAATGCGTAACTAAAAAACTGACTTAGCAAACTGGAGAAAGCTGAAACCTAAAACTAAAGCCTAAACTAAAACCTAAACCTAAAACCAGTGGGGATAAGGAGAAAATACAGGAATAGGCTAGGAAGAAGAAAGACTATTCAAGCCACAGAACTCAAGAAAGGATTAACTACATAAGGGGTGAAGCTGCAAACAAAGGGAATTGGTTTTAGACTCTTTACAAAGAATCAATTCTTAAACCCAGTAACTGGGCAATTTACCAGCTTGTCTGAGGTTTATTCAACGAGAGGATTTGATCAGGCATAACTGAGAACAGGAATGAATCTCTATATTAAAAATTTGGGTCATCAAGTTAATAGCAGACAGCCAGACTCCTTCAAACTTATACACTAGAAAATTCTTTAAGGACTAGAAAATTCTTTAAGGGAGAAACACAATGAAAGTAAAGATCAATAGAAACTGTCATCTGAGAACTTTCAATGAAATGTCACAGACCAAGCTCATCCTCCATAGCAGAACATCAGAAACACCAGCTCCAATATTAGGGACAGAGTAAAGGGACAAAGTAGGTTATTAAGCAATTAATCCCATTAGGGGATTTTAAGAAAAAGTATGGGAGACCCCTGTAAGTTAATGATCACTCTAGAAAGCAAGTTTGCTTAACCAGAAAACTGAGCAGGCTTGCTTATTAGCAACAGAAGCATGAGCCACGGCCCAAAACAGCAGAAGTGAAAGACTGAACTGTCTTCCCTCAAGATGAAGATTAAAGCAAGAATGCTCACATTTAGCACTTTCTAGTCAATCCTATACCAGAGATCCCAGCCTTCACAATAAGGCAAGAAAAATAAATAATAGGCATAAAGACCAAAAAGAAGTAAAATTTACCTGAAGATTCTACAACCATTTTAAATAGAAAATTCCAAGGAATCCACAAAACAACTACTAAAACTAATAAATGAACTTAGCAAGATTGCAGAATACAAAATTGAT
Organism: Bos taurus; assembly: GCF_002263795.3. NCBI lineage: Eukaryota > Metazoa > Chordata > Mammalia > Artiodactyla > Bovidae > Bos > Bos taurus. Next base: position 82,942,465 of record NC_037337.1, on the reverse strand, counting down.
GTAAAAAATCTAGAAAATAAACTTTTATTTTTAAGCCCTATTTGTGGGTATAAGAATAGTGGTATATATTGAGATACACAAACACACACACACATATATCTCCCTTCCAAAGTGAAGAAATGAACAAAGAAATATGACAACACAGAATCCAGAAAATAAAAGATCCCCAAAGGAATTGAAAACTCAAGCTGAAAAGAGTAAAAATAAATTATTCAGATATATGGCAATAAATGCCAAAAAAACTAGCTTAAAAAAACAAAAACAAAAACTTGAAAATGACTGCCTCTGAAGAGAGGCAGAAAGGCTGGAGGACAGAAATTTTTTTCCCAAGGTTGTATGCTGCTAAGTCACCAGTCGTGTCCGACTCTGGGCGACCCCAGAGACAGCAGCCCATTGGGCTCCCCTGTCCCTGGGATTCTCCAGGCAAGAACACTGGAGTGGGTTGCCATTTCCTTCTCCAGTGCATGAAAGTGAAAAGTAAAAGTGAAGTCGCTCAGTCGTGTCCGACTCTTCTCGACCCCATGGACTGCAGCCTACCAGGCTCCTCCGTCCGTGGGATTTTCCAGGCAAGAGTACTGGAGTGGGGTGCCATCGCCTTCTCCGCAAGGTTGTATTACTATTAACTATTTTACTATTTAAACCAGGCATATTACTTCTTTACTAAAAATTAAAATTAACACTTGAAATAAAAACCTAGAGTGTCCAACCTTGGGGCCACTAGCAAGGAAATATTTTTAACTGAATTTGATTTCTGTAAACAAGTTTAGAGACAAAAATCAGTTTGAATAAAATACATAAGAAATGTATGTAAGCAGTTACAAATAATTAAAAACTACTTATAAACTGAAGAATAATAAGTAGTTCAATAAAAACATTTAGTAAAAGTTAAGACTACAGAAACACTGAGTCTGTATCAAATACATTCAGTTTCCTATAAACACTACAAGTGGTAATTAAGGAAGTAAAAAAAAAAAAAAAAAAACTTTCTCAATATACTCCCATCAGCTTCAAAATATATATAATATGCCCAAAAAGGCCTTGCTACCCATCTTTCAGTTCTTCAGCTGCCCACAATAACCTGGAGTATTTTCCTATAGTCCCTAAGAGCTCCAAAGACCAGTTCCTGGCATTCACAGCAGAGACACATTACCAATATTTGAGGACTCCCCTTCATCCAGTCTCTAGAGCATGAATTACTTTTGAGGGTATCTTTTGCAAAAAAAAAAAAAACAACATCAGGAGGGGAAGGAAAACAGGGATAGGAGAAAATTTGATAAAATTTAGAAAAATATGTACAATATTCCTATGGATGTTAAATAGACTTTCTGGCAACCCTGGAAACTATTCATAGTTCTACCCAATCAAAAGCATTCTAATTAAATGCATAATATTCATATAATTGTCTAAGAAAACACTTAAGGGAACTCTACAGATAGTTTCTAAAGTAGACTCCATCCTGTGGGGCAATTCCTCACTGAAGATGTATGCAGCCCATGTGCTCATTCCTGTGTTTGGAATCTGTGATTATGCAATTGAACATTACAGTCACCCCAGGCCATTCTGTGTTTTAAGAGAAGTGTTTATGGCCATATCCTGCCAAACAACCCTAATACACTTAACCTCAGTTCAACCACTGCTTGAATGAACTTGCTAAGATCACACTGAAATACACATGCAAAACAAATACTAGACCAGGAATGTGATGTTCCCATACTGAAAAACAGCGGGGTGAGAACGGAACTCCTTAGACAGTGCTTCTCAGTCCCCAGGGCAGAATGTACATGAGTATTCAAATTCTAAAAGCTGGAACTCTAAATATGGGGCATGGATAAAAATAACAAATTTCTAATTTTGGGAAAAGAAATGAATTCCTCTGAAGGGTGGAGTGTGTTATCTCAGAAAGCAGCTCCAAGTAGGTGGCAATAAAGGCCAATGTTGTTTCTGGATCTAGCTAAACAAATTAGAAAGTCTAGAAACAGGAAGAAAAGAGGAATCTGAGAACATTTTTTAAAGGTATTGCTCTGAGTAGATTCCCCTAGGGTTATTGATTTGAAACTGCTTGCATGATCAATAGCAACCAAAAGTCACCACCACTCAGCTGCTTCCTGTGATCTAAACCCACATTGGGATGCCAGGCTAACTTTTAGGGAATAAGTACTCACAGGAGAGTGAGCCAATGCACTCTTTCTGTCAGTCAATCATCAAATATATTTTTTTTAGAAAAAGGCTTATAAATGAAAAACCAGGAATGAGACAGTATGACAATGTCTTCACTGTGATTTATCATGTTTTCTCACTTCTTAATAAAATACAGATTTCAGTCTGTAAGGCCAAGAGTTCACCAAAAGATCTGTTTCCACCATTTGGTCACCAAATTTCAGACTTGAACAGGAGAGACAAATTAAGGAGACCCAGGAAGGAAGAAGGAGCTGACACTCACCATCAGTGGGCTCCGGACTATGCACCTAGACCAGTTTTACTTTATCATTCAAGTAAGATAAGACACAAGAGCACACAAAGACTGTATGTAAAACTGTATTTCTGCTAAAAGTCCATTTATAATAACCACTACTGAGAAATAACCACTCGGGGCCCCTAAAATTCATATTCAATTGTGCCTAGAATAAATTTATAAGAACATAAATACATTTCAGTGTGTATAAAAAAACTTGAAAGATGCCTTCTGGTACTTTCATCAATAGAGACAGATGATTTTAATCTTTCATTTGTTATGAATAAACAAACCCTTCTGGAAATGTTCTCCTTATTACTCAACGTAAAGGAAGTATTACTAGAATTTCATTTTGCAACTCATCTAGATCACTGTGCCAAATGTTCTCCCAAGTATTTCTTATTCATACTAATGTTCCTCAAGAATGATGGCTGATTAAGCATAAAGTGACCTATTTTACCAGTGAGGAAAAGCATTATTTATCAAGGTTACTGTTAGATAATAAATAGAATTCAAGATCAACTTCCCATTTAGCAACTTCCCATTTCACTCCAAAATATCATTCAATAAGCATTTGTCTTGTTACATTAATAGACTATTTTTATTGATCCATATTTTCTACAAAATGGGATACTGCTGAGCACAAACTATTTCTATATATGTAAATGATTCAGTTCAGTTCAGTTGCTTAGTCGTGTCCGACTCTTTGCAATCCCATGAATCGCAGCACGCCAGGCCTCCCTGTCCATCAACAACTCCCGGAGTTCACTCAGACTCACGTCCATTGAGTCAGTGATGCCATCCAGCCATCTCATCCTCTGTCGTCCCCTTCTCCTCCTGCCCCCAATCCCTCCCAGCATCAGGGTCTTTTCCAATGAGTCAACTCTTCACATGAGGTGGCCAAAGTATTGGAGTTTCAGCTTTAGCATCATTCCATCCAAAGAAATCCCAGGGCTGATCTCCTTCAGAATGGACTGGTTGGATCTCCTTGCAGTCCAAGGGACTCTCAAGAGTCTTCTCCAACACCACAGTTCAAAAGCATCAATTCTTTGGCACTCAGCTTTCTTCACAGTCCAATTCTTGCATCCATACATGACTACTGTAAAAACCATAGCCTTGACTAGATGGACCTTTGTTAGCAAAGTAATGTCTCTGCTTTTCAATATGCTATCTAGGTTGGTCATAATTTTTCTTCCAAGGAGTAAGACTCTTTTAATTTCATGGCTGCAGTCACCATCTGCAGTGATTTTAGAGCCCCCAAAAATAAAGTCTGACACTGTTTCTTTCCACTGTTTCCCCATCTATTTGCCATGAAGTGATGGGACCAGATGCCATGATCTTTGTTTTCTGAATGTTGAGCTTTAAGTCAACTTTTTCACTCTCCATTTTCACTTTCATCAAGAGGCTTTTGAGTTCCTCTTCACTTGCTGCCATAAGGGTGGTGTCATCTGCATATCTGAGGTTATTGATACTTCTCCCGGCAATCTTGATTCCAGCTTGTGTTTCTTCCAGTCCAGCATTTCTCATGATGTACTCTGCATAGAAGTTAAATAAGCAGGGTGACAATATACAGCCTTGACGTACTCCTTTTCCTATTTGGAACCAGTCTGTTGTTCCATGTCCAGTTCTAACTGTTGCTTCCTGACCTGCATATAGGTTTCTCAAGAAGCAGGTCAGGTGGTCTGGTATTCCCATCTCTTTCAGAATTTTCCACAGTGTATTATGATCCACAGTCAAAGGCTTTGGCATAGTCAATAAAGCAGAAATAGATGTTTTTCTGGAACTCTCTTGCTTTTTCGATGATCCAGCGGATGTTGGCAATTTGATCTCTGGTTCCTCTGCCTTTTCTAAAACCAGCTTGAACATCTGGAAGTTCACGGTTCACGTATTGCTGAAGCCTGGCTTGGAGAATTTTGAGCATTACTTTAGTAGCGTGTGAGATGAGTGCAACTGTGCTGGTATTAAAATAAACAAATATAAGTCATTTAGAAAGTAAACTGTGATGTCATAGATACGCACCATCTCTGATTCAGCGAAATTCTGAAATCACAGCTGGAAGTATCTAGAAATAACACCCAAACGAGTTAAAATTTAAGTGATACATATACTATACTTTAAAAGTCTATCCAAAATAGTGAAATAAGAATATCGTAAAAATAAAATATACAAGAACACACAAAAAATTCCCCAAGGTCTAGTATATTTTACCATGATTTTTTTTTAGAAGCTTAGTTCTATTCTTTTTTAAAATAATATTTATGCATTTATTTGGTTGTGTCAGGTCTTAGCTTTGGCACACAAGATCTCTGATCTTCGTTGTAACATGGTCTCTTTAGCCGTGGCATGCAGGATCTCTTATCTGTGACATGCAGAATCTAGTTCCCTGACCAGGGATCAAACCCAGGCTCCCTGCATTGAGAGTGAGGACCACCAGTGAAGTCCCCTTTGGTCCTAGTCTGACTTGAGTAGGTAATGCCTAAGATCTCATACATAAAACATTCACTACTTCATCTCCCGATATCGAAAACAGAATAAATCTTTATAATAATAATAAACTAATGTTTTAATAAGAGCTCAGAATGTTAATTAGCATTTTTTATAAACTCAAAAAAGTGGAAAGCAGGCCAAATGTCCATCAACTTGGAAATGTATGAAAAAAATACGCAGCTATAAAAAGAAGAAGGATTTATATATCCTAATATGGAATGATCTAAGACATGTTGTCAAGTTTTTAGAAAAGAAAAACATATAAAGTAAGACTCTAGTTATGTTAAGACAACTGAAAAAATAACTTACGTTACATACATACATATTTATGCACTTAAATGTGTACACCAAGGACTGAAAGTATGCGACCAAGAGTGACCTCTTGGTTTTACTCTGCATAATTCTGTTATTTGACTATTTCAGTGAGACCCTATTTATATATAACTTGTATAATTTATGAACCCCCAGGAAAGCTAGCCAATAAATACACTAGGCTAAAATCGAGTAAAAATTAGTATTAGACAGCACTTCATAGTTTACAAAAGGATTTTGTAATCCTTTAAATAAATCCTTTAAAATCCTTTAACACACTGTCTAATTTGATCCCCATCATAGCTTCTAGAATTTAAGGTAGTATCTTTCCTTTACAAGTGAGAACAGATTCAAGTATTGACTAATCTACAGTTAATAAATGCAGAGTCAAAGCAGAAACATGGTCCCCTGACTAAACTCAGTGCTGAGCTTCTTGGGCTACATGTGTGCATGCTCAGTCACTCAGTCATGTCTGGCTCTTTGCGACCCCATGGACTGTAGCCTGCCAGGCTCCTCTGTCCACAGGGTTTTCTAGGCAAGAATATTGGAGAGGGTTGCCAGTTCCTTTTCCAGGGGATCTTCTCAACCCAGGAGCACACCCGTGTCTCCTGCATCACAGGCAGATTTTCTTTACCCACTGAGCTATCAGGGAAGCCCTCTTGCACTACAGTCCCTGCATAAATTGAAACACTGGCATCTATACTGAGGTTCTCTAAACCTCTGCAGTGCTTGCCTTCATATGAGAGTTCACAATGTGGAGGAAAAGGCATTAGAATGGGAGTCAGCCTGGGTTCTAATCTTGACTACATCACCACTAAGACTACACAGTGAGTCAAACTCTTCTACCATGGCTACACATGAGATTAAACAATGACACTATTGAAAAAATACTAATAGGCCTCACCTCCAGAAATCAGAACTTAACTGGTCTGGGGCATTAGTGCGTGTGCTCAGTCGCTTCAGCTGGGTCCGACTCTTTGTGACCCCATGGACCGTAGCCCACCATGCTCCTCTGTCCATGGGATTCTCCAGGCATTGGTACATTTATTAAAAGCTCCTCTAAGGTGCAGTTTGATTAAGACTAGAGCTTTAAGACTAAATATTCTTGTCTAGAAAAAAAAAAAGCTCATGTGTTATGTGCTTCAATGGAGTTGAAATGAGGGATGAAAGTCATCATACCTGGGAAGCCTCATATAAACAATAAAATGCTTTATACCTGTAAGGGACTGTTACAGTATTCATTCCTTCCAACAAGTAGCACATCTTCTGTGTACTCAGCATTGCTGGGATGTAGAGGAAAGACATCGTCCTCAAGAAGCTGGCATATCCTCAAATGACAGCCAAGCAGGTGGTGGTGACAAGCCCAGCCCTGGGGCATGAAGGGGTAACTGTGGGAAGCGGGCTTAGAAAGAGCAGTACAGGACAGACCCTTGAGCAAGATCCTGACATTCCAAACAGAGAGCACACCGCACTCAGCAAGCAAGTGGTTCAGGGTAGCCAGAGGTCCTCAGAGAGAGGTCTTGGGCCCCGGGGCATCCTGGAGATCCTTTCAGGGAGTCGGTGAGGTTAAAACTATCTTAGTAACAATACTAAGACATACCACCACCAAAAAACTAGAAACAACCCAAATGTCCTCCAACTGTTAAGCAGACAAACGTACTCAAATGTTTGTCTATGTACGAACATAAATATTCATACACTGGAGTAAGACAGTCATAAAAAGGAACAAATTAGTGATACACACAACAGCATGGATGAATCTCAAATACATGATGTTAAATGAAAGAAGCCAGACTCAAAAGGTTACAGACTGTATGATTCCATTTACACGATATTTAGGCAAAAGCAAAACCACAGAACTAGAAAACAGGTCAGAGGGAGCTGCGGCTAACAGCAGGGGAACATTTGGGGGTGACAGAAATGTTCTTTATCTTCACTGTGGTTACACAGCCATACTAATTTGTCAAAACTCAGAGAACTGTATACTAAAAAGGGTGGACTACACTTAAGCTTTTTGTTGTTCAGTCACCAAGTTGTATCCAATTCTTTGCAAACCCAAGGACTACATGCAGCACACCAGGCTTCCTGTCCTTCACTATCTCCCGGAGTTTGCTCAAACTCATGTCCATTGAGTCAGTGATGCCATCCAACCATTTCATCCTCTGTCGTCCCCTGTCCTCCTGCCCTCAATATTTCCCAGCATCAGGGTCTTTTCCAATGAGTCAGCTCTTCTCATCAGGTGACCAAAGTATTCAGCTTCAGCATCAGTCCTTCCAATAAATATTCAGGGTTGATTTCTTTTAGGATTGACTAGTTTTGTCTCCTTGCACTCCAAGGGACTCTCAAGAGTCTTCTCCAGCACCACAATTATATCTCTATAAATCACACTTTCAAACAATAATACCATGCTGTTTTCACTCTCACACTCTCACGAGTGTTTTCCAGAAGCTGCATGACTTGATGATGTCATCACCTGGCACAATGAGAATGTAAGCTTGTACATTCTTGTGTTTTAAACTTTTCTCCATTTTAATTTCTAATACAGTATATACTAATAGATATAATCAATAGAACAAAAGTTCCCTGGGGTCTTTAACAATTTTTAACAGTATAAAAGGTGTCTTGAGTTTGAAAATCACTGCTATAGGTATAGGGAGGCCCTAGAGTGTTTTAAATGGAAACCCACTCCAGTACTGTTGCCTGGAAAATCCCATGGATGGAGGAGCCTGGCGGGCTGCAGTCCATGGGGTCACTAAGAGTCGGACACGACTGAGCAACTTCACTTTCATACATTGGAGAAGAAAATGGCAACCCACTACAGTGGTTCTTGCCTGGAGAATCCCAGGGACGGGGAGCCTGGTGGGCTGCCATCTATGGGGTCGCACAGAGTTGGACATGACTGAAGCGACTTAGTAGCAGCAGCAGAGTGTTTTAAGCAGACAGTAATAAGATCCAACTTTACAAAGAGCAGTGCAGGGAAATTAAGAAGTTACTACAGGGCTTCCCTTGTGGCTCAGTGGTAAAGAATCTTTCTCCCAATGTAAGAGACGCAACTAAGTCCTTGAGCCACAACTACTGAGCGTGCGTGCTCTAGATCCTGGGAGCCACAATTACTAAAGTCCACACGACCTAGAGCCAGGATCTGCAACAAGAGAAACCACTGCAATGACAAGTCCGCACACCGCAACTAGAGAATAACCCCTGCTAACAACTTGAGAAAGCCCACGCAGCGACAAAGATCCAGCACAGCCATATATAAATAAGAAGTTACTATAAAGGTCTAGGGAAGGCTGATCCCAGGATGCACTTGAAAGAAATGTTGTCCACGTGTCATCTGCAGCTTGTTTTAAATCCCAAGCCAGCGTCTTTCTACCGAGCTGCTGCTTTGTTGGTGTGTTAATGTTTTGCAAACTTTCTTTTAACTAGTAATATAGTTAGGAAACTAAACCAGAAGCCATCCTACAATGCATTACTAAGTAATTTTTGCATTATTCACTCAACTGTCTTGTTCCTCTTCAAATGATGCCAACAACTTAAAGTTGAGTTTTAAACTTAAAAAGTAACCATTCTAAATAGGTACAAAAATTAATCTAGAAGTGATTCCATACCTCAGAATCAATTAGGTAAATTAAGTAACAGATTAAAAAGCCAAATATTTGATCTCAGAAATGCACTTTCATTGTGGCTCAGCTGGTAAAGAATCTGCCTATAATGCAGGAGACCTGGGTTTGATCTCTGGGTTGGGAAGATCCCCAGAAAAGGGAAAGGCTATCCACTCCAGTATTCTGGCCTGGAAAATTCCATGGACTATACAGTCTATGGGGTCACAAAGAGTCGGGCACAACTGAGCCACTTTCACTTCACTTCACTTTGCATCCAGAACCACTACGACAATCCCAACTCAGCATATTTTTTTCTAGGCCACGTGCCTTTTTTTGGATTTGGGTTGGGAGGGTCGGAGGGGTTGTTTCTGTCTGCACAATTCTCTTTCTTCCTAGGGAACCCTCAGTCCTAAATACTAGCTTTATAAATTCCAAATTATTTTGAGTATAGATCTTTTTCGATAATATTCTCATGCCCAGAACTATAATAGCACTTTGGGATGCCACAGAGATAGAAAAATTAATCTTAAAACCATCCATGTCTTTAAGCTTTAAAACAGAAAACAGACAGACGATAGATTGATCAATCACTCCTAGGAAGGAAGTGGTAAGTACCAGAAAGATGATTTCCTCCCCCTAAAAAAACTTGAAACAGTTTTACGAGCCTTTTTAAATGAACACGTGTGTGTTTTAATCACCATGACATATTGCTTCTCTAATTGCTCTAAGTAGTCAGCCGACTGACACCTCTTAGGTCATCACAAACAGGTGGAAACCTGTCTATCGAACTCAATTTGCCACCTTTAAAAAAATTCACCTACACTTCTATTCATGTGAGGAGGGTAGGTAGGAGAAACACTAAACTTCAGTCAAAGGAGCTGCGTATTATTAAGATAAAGTAAAACTAGATCCTTACCTGAAAGTACAATCCTTTTCATCTACCTCTTAGACAAAAATCCTGGGAAATTAGTTTATAGTCAGTCCTACAGGAGATTCTAATTTAACACTGAACCTATGCATTGTAAAGGGGAAATAATTAATGTGAAACACACACCATGAAGATACAAACATCAATTTGATCAAAGACGAAATTTCCGTACACTCGTTAAAGCCAAATGGTTTCTGCAGGAAACCTGTTCTCTGTGACTCAAATCCAAAATGGAAAACGTGGGTGGTTCTTCCTGCCTTACCCTAAGAGTCAGCCAATTGGCTGCTGAAGTTTTCACACAACTTAAGCTCAAACGCTCACTCCCATCTGCTCTAATACTGTCATACCTTAGTGAAATGAAAGGGGGAATAAAGGCTTTCTTCAGCCTCAAAGTCAGCCTTTGGGGAACCTTGGACTTATTCTGTCCAGACTATATTTTAGCATTCTGCCAAGTTCTTCAAAACTTCAAATCAAGAAGATGTGAAAAATGAGAATGAATGAGAATGAAATCACAAAATAATTCAGGGGCTGTAAAGCTCTCTCTCACTTCAGAGCTATGATTTCTGAAAAGTGACTCTCCTGGGTACTAAGCTATCATCGCGTATTTGGGAGTAGGGACCACAGCCTGGTTATCTGCACTCGAAGTGCAATTCTTGCCCACTCACTCACTAGCTGTCGAGTCATGCCTGCCAACAGATACCATATTTGAACTTCTAAACATATACCTCTGCCAGAATGGGATGTGAATTCGTAATTCTGTAGGGGACTGCTGCCGTTCCACCTAGCACTAGTAGACTCTCTAGTGTGACAGACTTAACTGAAAACCCACACAACAGCACGCCTTTAAGGTGGTACTAGCACAGCAAGACCATCACGTACACACTTGTCACACGGGCCTCCCAACACCAACGCCTGCAACCAATGAAAACCAATGAAAATCAAATACAAATTCAGAGACTCCACCCTGCTTAGCAGAGACGGATTTGCTATAAGCCACCAGTGACCAATCAGCAAGTTCTTGCACAGGGATGCCTCTGGAAGTCAGACAGAAAAACCCACTGACCGGATGAAACCAGGGGGCACTGGCTCCCAAAATACTCATCTTGAGATAACTGTTTTGTGTGGAGGCAATGAACAACTTGAAATGTGCATGCTATTTGTACATTTAAATTTTAGAAAGTACGTTTTTGGAGGTACTAAGCAGCTTACAAGCTAATAGAACTCACAAACTCTTGGGAGCTGGAAGGGACCCCAATATCTTATCATCACTGTAAAACTCTCCCTTTACCAATAAGATTAAGTCACTACCTCCTTAATGCCAGCCCTGTGATCTTTCTTTTACATCCTGCTATCTAATTAGTTGTGCAAACAATATTTTGGAGCATATTAAAATCAAGTTACAATTTGACTGCATAATAAATATCTCATTTAACCTTGTGTTACAAAAGAAACAATTAACATTAAAGATCAAGAACTAAAAACCTTCCGAGTATTCCCTGCTGGGGAAGGGTAGGGTGGGATTGGTTGTCTTTCTCTATATAAGTGCAGTCTAATTTTATGGTCAGGGAAAAAATATGTTCAAATTCTATATACAAATCATCTCTCTCTTTTAAAAAACTGATCCCTTCCAAACCAATATCTTTAGCACAAAGATACAAATCGTTATCTGACTGCACTTACACAGCATGTTGAAACGACAAAAATAGCAACCGATCTTCTCAAGCTGAGGTTTAAAATATTTTCTAAATAAAATATTTCCACTGCACTATAATTAATTTCCCCATATATTTACCTTCAGAATAGATCGAGTAGAGCTACTTCCCTGTTAGTTTTCTTTAAAACTCTGATTTTTAACACTTCTGAGACAATAATAATCTAACGTGTCCTTTCATTCCGTTCATCTCCTCAAATTCCAAATGTCAGTTCCTCAAATAAGCACATTTTTGCACACACGCACATACACACAAAGCCTATACACATTAAGAGAAAATAACTTGTATAACTTAAAACGTCTATATAAATTTTTGAAATTTTTAAGAAAAAAATATAAATCTCTAAACAAATCCATAATAGTGTTTCCTGGGTGACCTCCAAAGAAAGATTTATACACTCCTCTCTTATTAAGGATACTTCAGTGAAAATTGGTGACAAAAATTAGTACCAATTCTGCCACTCATAAGTTGTATGATATTGGGCAAATAATTCAGGCTCTGGCCTTAAGCTTATATAAAAAGTCAGAATACTCGATTTCTAAGGTATTTTCTAGGTTCCTTAACAACTTTCTGAGATATTAATTACCATCTTTAATATTTATTTTAAATTGATTGATGATTGCTTTATAATATTGGTTTGATTTCTGTCATATATCAACATGAATTAACCATAGGTGTACATATGTCCCCTCCCTCTTGAGTCTCCCCTCCCACCTCCCACCCCTTCCCACTTCTCTAGGTTATTACAGAACCCCCATTTGAGTTCCCTAATTAACATCGTTATTTCTCTTGAATTTCTAAAGTCAAATATCTTCTCAAATAACAAAAATGAGCATTTATAAATGACACAATGTCCTAGAAATTCCCAGGAGGCTACCAGCAATTACTAGGCTACCTGAGACTCTGAAACGTGCCCCCCTTTTTCTGGCCTCAGTGCTGAAAATGAAAACCTTTTAAGTTAACCATGTTTAAAACCAGCTACTGTTCAAACCTACATTTGAAAATTTCTGTGTGCAGTTTTATCAGTTATCTAGGTTCTAATATGTAAAGAATTTGTTTCACTGATTCAAGCTGAAAATGTAATGATTTTTTTCATCTGAATCCAAGTTCCTTGTTTATTGCCAAATAAGCAAGAAGGCTTCAGAACACTGTATGTAACACAACTCACACACTTAAAATAATCTATTTTCTTTATATACCAACTGAAGATGTTGTCATTCCCAATGAGTTCACAAATAAAATAATTACTGGGATTGAAGCTCTGTCATTTTACTAACAGGAATCTTAAAGAGTAGCTGCTTTTGCCAAATTCATTCATTCAACACATATATACTGAATATATACTATGGTTTGTTGTTGTTTACTTGCTAAGTTGTGTCCCACTCTTTTGCAACCCCACAGACTATAGCCCGGGAAGATCCCCTGGAGGACAGCATGGCAATCCACTCCAGTATTCTTGCCTGGAGAATCCCATAAATAGTGGAGCCTCGTGGGCTATAGTCCATAGGGTCACATAGAGTCAGATATGACTGAAGCAACTTACTATGCACAGACTATAGCCCACCAGGCTCCTCCGTCCATGGAATTTCCCAGGTAAGAAATACTGGAGTGGGTTGCCAGTTCCTTCTCCAAGGGATCTTTCGGACTCAGGGATCAAACTTCTGTCTCCTACCAGGCACTATTTAGTCTTCCTACTGGGGATATACAATCTGACACAAGTCTGCCTTTGCAGAGCCTGTAGTCTAACGGAGGAAATACACAACAGGCAACAAACACAACACAGAGACAAATTATATGGGAGATATACTTTTACTATCAGAGGGGATCTGTAGTTTTAAAAAGAAAAAGGCCAGGATAGCAGAATAAGGGGATTCAGGAATGAATGAAGGGAGGATGGGTTGCAACCTTAAATAGAATGGGTCAGGGTAAGACTCATTACACAGACATCTCTGAGCCAAGACTTGAAGGAGCTGAGAAGTGAACCATATTTCATTTTACTAGTAACTTTTACCTTGTACAAATTATGTATGAAATACGCTCCTTAACAGAAGAGTTGTGTATGAGCAAACTTACACAGAAGAGTAAGTAGAAGACAGCCACGTATAAACCCCCTTCATTTTTGCAGCTCATTCTACCAAGTGAAACTGACATCTTCAGCTAGGCATGTTCTTTGTGTGCTCCCCTCCCTCACAAGGGCTGTTCTGAACGAAATGCTTATCTCTGTGATTCATATTCCTCAAAACTCAAGGCGAAATTTCCAAGTACTCATTTGACACATTAAAAAGCACCGAAGTTAATCAACCCAACAACCCCACTGAGATGGCCTGGCTTCAAGTCAGGACTTAAATTTCAGTGCAGGAACCCAGGAGGCACTGAGCTTGTCCTACCATGGTGGGACCTCTGCTCCTCCACCTTGAGCAAGGCTCTGCACACGATTTTCTCAACTGACCCAAATGATTTCTAAGTCCCCTCTAGGGATAAGTCCATAAGTCCATTTTAGGAAAAAAAAACTTTTGGTAAAGAACCCTATATCAAAAAGTATAATAATGCTATGCTTTGTGACTCAGCTAACCCACTGGCACAGATCCATACACTTTAATCTGTTCCTCTAGTTACAGTGTGTGCTAAGTCACTTCCGTCATATCTGACTCTTCGGGACCCCATGGACTGTAGCCCGCCAGGCTCCTATGTCCATGGAATTTTTCAGGCAAGAATACTGGAGTGGGTAGCCACTTTCTCCTCAGGAGATCTTCCCAACCCAGGGACTGAACCCAAGTCTGCTGGTGGGCAGGCAGGTTCTTTATCCACTAGCACCACCTAGGAAGCCCCTAGTAACAACAGTCAATTCATACTAACCTGTGTATAAAATCTCCACTCTCCCTTTCTGACCAAAATATCTGTAAGAATGGGTCTTGACTAGTTCACCAAGAGCAAAAGAATCTGCAATATACTTGTCCTGAGTTTACTATCTACAGATTCTTGTTAGACCAGACTAATAAAGAAATTCTAAAGTAACACAAGAGTGAAACTGTGAGTTTTATGTATTCTTTATGCATTACTACCCTCAATTTTTAAAAGCAGGTTCTTACCACATGCTCAGTGCAGCACTATTTAAAATAGCCAGGACATGGAAGCACCTAAATGTCCGTCAATAGATGAATGGATAAAGAAGATGTGGCATGCACACACACACACACACACACATAGAGTATTACTCAGCCATTAAAAAGGAATGAATCTGAGTCAGTTCTAGTGAGGTGGATAAACCCAAATTACGCAGAGTAAAGTAAGTCTGAAAGAAAAACAACTATCCTATAGGAATGCATATAATGGAATTGAGAAAAACGGTACTGATGAACCTTTCTGCAGGGAAGGAACGCAGACGCGGAGAACAGACTTGTGGAGGAGAGTGTGGCTGACGCGGAAAGTAGCGTCAGCACGTTTACACTGTCACGTGTAAATGGACAGCTGGTGAGAAGCCGCTGTATGACACAGGGAGCCCGGCCTGGTGCTCTGTGATGACCTCGAAGGGTGGGATGGTGGGGAGGCTCACCAGGGAGGGGATATGTGCATAGTCGCAGCTGATTTGCACTGCTGTATGACAGAAGCCAACGCAACACTGTCAAGCAATTTTCCTCCAATTAAACAAAAAGTTATGTTTTTAAATAGTAGGCTTCCTTAAAAGTTGTTTGGAACCCGTTAGTCTAGTTGCTATGATATTATTTCAAATAGGTGCTGTAATGAGCATTTGTTATTCATGAGGGCTAAAATCTCTGGTCCATTCTCACCACAGTTTAATAGTTCCCTGAAGAGCCCACCTTCTCACTGCAGAATTTTAAAAAGCAAAGAAACAATCCTGGGAATGGAGCACTGTTTCCTGCATCCTCTTCCCCTGGTACAGGCGGACTTACTAATTAGTTCTGAGATAGGCTGTGATATACTTAAACCTGGACAGAAGTCTCCTCCAGCAAGAGCATACAAAGAAACTATAACTAAAAATAACTGCACATATGTGCAGTTGGGGAAATTACGAACAATAATACAAAAAGGCCACAAACCAACTGCTATTTCTGAGGTGCAAGCAGCAAAAGCAGGGCCCTGCAGGATCCCTGCACACGGCGCCACCGAGGGGGTGAGCAGACCACCTGAGACAGCCCTCCGGCCCGACGCTGCTCCACCCCTACCCTCACCCCTGCCCTCCTTGGAGAGCAACCAAGAGAACCTTTTCCGTGTTTCTGCTCCTTTACAAGTCCCAACAAAGCCGTGCCTGAATTTCTCTTCTGGCCTCTTATCAACTTCTACTGATTAAAGAGTCCAAAGGCTCGAGTCAGTAACCGTTCCATCAACCGCACCACATGGGGCTCCTTCAGAATGGAGCTTCGGAGTAATATGGGGGAAAAGTAAGGTGGGTGGCAGAGCGTGTGGCATCTACTTGGCTTGCAGACAAAAGCAAGATGACCTTGGCTCTGGCTTCTGATTTGGAACATCATTCCAGTAGTCATGTATGGATGTGAGAGCTGGACTGTGAAGAAAGCTGAGGTCCGAAGAATTGATGCTTTTGAACTGTGGTGTTGGAGAAGACTCTTGAGAGTCCCTTGGACTGCAAGGAGATCCAACCAGTCCAACCTAAAGGAGATCAGTCCTGGGTGTTCATTGGAAGGACTGATGCTGAAGCTGAAACTCCAATACTTTGGCCACCTCATGTGAAGAGTTGACTCATTGGAAAAGACCCTGACGCTGGGAGAAGAAGAGGATGACAGAGGATGAGATGGCTGGATGGCATCACCGACTTGATGGACATGCTTTTGAGTAAACTCCGGGAGTTAGTGATAGACAGGGAGGCCTGGTGTGCTGCAGTTCATGGGGTCGCAAAGAGTCGGACACAACTGAGTGACTGAACTGAACTGACTCAAGCGGGGGCCTCCTGGGAGAACGGGTTTCACAGTGCAGGACGGACAGCCAGCCATACCCAGTCTCTTTCTTCAGCTTGCCTGATGATTTTCTAAGTTACCTAGCACACTTCATCAGCCCCTTTCTGCTTAACACTAACTAGAATAGATCTCAGAATCTGTAACTAAAAACCCTGACCAATTTACACGGCACATATTCCTTTCATCATTTCCCCATACAAGAGCTGAGATTGAGAGACACAAGGAATCCACAGAATAGTCCACTATAAATCAAAAAGACCTTTGCTCTGAGCCAAGCCTCAAATCCACAATCAACACCTCCAACCTTTCCTTATATGTACTTTCTCTTAAATTTCATCACCTCTTCATGCAAAAAGAGGAAATGATTTTTTACCTAATTTTCTAGCAATAAAGAGTCTGATGACAGTGACCTGGCCAGCTATTTGAGAACAAAATACAATAAACATCACTTCCTATGTCAGCTCAAGTTTATGGAGCATCCTGAAGAGTTAGGTAGCACTTTGAGAACATTCCTAAACTGCAGACAGATGATCCAATGCTGTGTTTGAATGCCAAAGCGATTAGCACTTGGTGCCAAGGCACAACTTAACTCACAGAGCAGCAATGAGCTTTTCACTTATTTTTTCCCATCCCTCAGGAGGCCAGATAATCATGTTAAAACCACAGACACACATCAACTAACTAAAATACGACATTATTACCTAACACCAAAAGCAGACTGGAAACACTCAGAAGTGATTGTGCATGCTAAAATTCTCTTCCTGGTAGAGAGACAGTAAGTCCCATAAAATCAGTTAGCAAAGAGGGGAAATGTAATCAGTTGTTATTAATACTGTTCTTTAAGATGGCCACGGGATCTCACAAAGGACATTCAATATCCTTGAATAATCAAATTACTCTGTATATGAGAGCACACAAAATCTTTCTCAGGTAAGAGTCACAGGCAAAACTTTCATATAAAAGATCACTTACACACTGATACTATTCACAAGGTGTCTCAACGCTCTGCCAAATAGAAAGTGGGCTTCCCTGGTGGCTCAGATGGTAAAGAATCTGCCTGCAGTGCAGGAAACCCAGATTCGAGCCTTGGATCAGGAAGATTCCCTGGAGGAGAGCATGGCTACCCACCTCAGTATTCTTGCCTAGAGAATCCTATGGATGAGGAGCCTGGCGGGCTAAAGTCCACAGGGTTGCAAAGAGTTGAACATGACTGAAGCAACTTGGCACACATTCAATTCAAAGCAAAGCACAAGATTCGAGACAGTCCACCAAAGTCAATGCCAACATGGCTCTGGAGCACAGGTACACAGACACTCAGAACAGCTAGCTTCACCTCTGTTACTACAGGGCCACATCCCCCTCCCGCTGCCCCGAACGGCTTTCATCAGATACTTTAGAGTGCACTTTTATAACACTGCTGGGAGGAAGAATGGGAGGCTTTCCTGGTGGCTCAGACGGCAAAGAATCTGCCTGCAATGTAGGAGACCTGGGTTCGATCCCTGGGTCAGCAAGGTCCCCTAGAGAAGGGAATGGCAACCCACGCTAGTATTTCTGCCTGGAGAATTCCATGCACAGAGCAGCGTGGTGGGCTACAGTCCATGGGGTTACAAAACATGGGACATGACTCAGCAGCTATCACTTTCACTTCACTTCAGGGAGAATGGGAATATAGGAAAGTTGAAATGTAAGTCTAATATTCCCTCAGGACAAGGAAATCAATTTGCTTTAAAAAAAAATTAAAAACTACAAACCTTAAGAGTGAGGCTACTTCACAACAAAATCTTTCAAACAATCGTTTCATAGTCTATGAGCAAAGAAGTTACTATGACGAGTACCAAGCTTTACTATGATTACACATGAGCCATATGTGTCTTCTGGATGCATCTGGTTCTCCCTCTTTAAAGAAAAAAAAAAAAGGAAAGAAAGAAAGTCTTTCTGGGCTAGAAATGACACATGGCCTACTTTGATGTTTTTTATGGTTTCTCATATTTAGAGTCTGCATGCGTGAGTGATAAGTCACTTCAGTCATGACCGATTCTTTGCGACCCCATGGACTGTACAGCTCACTAGGCTCCATGCGATTTTCCAGGCAAAAGTACTGAAGTGCGTTGCCCAGCCCTCCTCCAGGGAATCTTCCCAACCCAGGGACAGACCCCACATCTCTTATGTCTCCTGCACTGGCAGGCGGGTTCTTTACCACTAGCGCCACCTGGGAAGTTCATTTAGAGTCTAACCCCATTCAATCTTTACTGCAAATTTAAGGACAGAGATACAATGATCAGTTAGTAACACTATCAAAATCAAGGGATGTGTACCTAATACCACAAATCAGTGATTCCCAAAGCTGGCCTGCAAAACAATACTGGCCTTTGTAAGTCCTCGGAGAAATGAGGGGCTAAAAAAAGAACTTGTTCATGAGTCTTACATAATGTATCTTATTTAAAGGGTTGCCCTTTATTCTGAAATTATGTCCTTCCTATTCTTTTTGTATATAAACGGCCTTTCTTTATAAAATGCTAAAAATAAAATCCTAATTACATGTTGTTGTTGTTCAGTCGCTTGGTCATGTTCGGCTCTTTGCAACCCCATGGACTGCAGCACGCCAGGCTTCCCTGTCCTTCCTCACTCATCTCCTGGAGCTTGCTCAAACTCATGTCCATTATGTGCGTAAAATGCCAAAGTCTAGGTACCAACTGCTTCAGATATTCACCTTTCCCATCTCCAACATTCCAACTTCCCTTCTACCAGCTCAGGTGAAAAGTAAAGAAAATTAAACCTAACGGCATTCCTGACTCCTCTCTCACACTCCACATCTAGGCCATGAGCATAAGTCTGTCTGTCAGTCTTACGCATAAAATGTGGCCTTGAAAAGTTGCTGTCGTGTCCGACTCTTTGCGACCCCATGGACTGTAGCCACCAGGCTCCTCTGTCCATGGGATTCTCCAGGCAAGAATACTGGAGTGGGCTGCCATTCCCTTCTCCAGGGCATCTTCCCAACCCAGGTATCGAACCCAGGTCTCTGGCATTGTAGGCAGATTCTTTACCAAGGTTGGTGAAAATGAGAAAAAGAAGTCAGTGAAATTGGAGACTGATTGGTGATGGAAATGGGGGCTGATGGGAGGTATCAAAACTCAGGGGAGGACTTCCCCAGTGGTCCTTATTCAACTACTTCTCACCATCACAATGAAGACACAGTTTCCATCACCCCTAAAAGTGACCTCAAAATGGTCAAATAACACATGAAAAAGTCCTCAACTGCTTTAGTCTTTGGGGAAATGCAAATTAAAGCCACAACGAAATAGTTTTACACACCCACCAGAACAGCTCAAGTTAAATGGCAGGAAATATCAAATGTTGCCAAGAATGTGAAGCTCTCGGCCTCCGCCGATGAGACATACTAACTCGGGAAAAACTGCTTCTCGGTATCCAGTAAACTGAATATACTCATACCCCATGACCCAACAATTCCACTCCTATTACATCCCCGTAGATGTCTTGACGTATACGGGAATGTGCATGGCAGTACTAGCCAAAGACAGGGAAACAAATGTCATAACGTCGTACAAAGGAATGCTCGACAGCAACCAAAATGAATGAACCGCATACACTTGCATGGATGCGTTTCACAAACACAATGTTGAGTGACAGAAGCAAGAAACAAAAGAATATATCCAGCATGATCATACTAAAATAAAGCTCAAGGGACTTCCCCGGTGGTCCAGTGGCTAAGACTTCCCTTTCCCAATGCAGAGGGCCCAGGTTTGATCCCTGGTCAGGTAACTAGATACCACGTGCCACAACTAAGAGCTTGCATGCTGCAACCAAAGACAGAAGATCCTGCTGCAACCAAGAGCCATGCAGCCAAATAAATATTTAAACAAACGAATAAAATAAAGCACAGAAACTGGCCCTAACAAAGTAAGCTAGATTGTTAGTAGTCAGGGGGTCATGCTTTGACTGGGAAAGGAAACCAGGACTTCTGAGAGACTAGCAATAGTCTGCTCTTAATATGAGCATTGGCTACATCACTGTATTCATGTTGTAAAAATTCACCCCACTGCAAGCTTGTCGTTTTTGCGCTTTTCTCTGTGCTTGTTCATAGTACAATAGAGGGAGTTTTTCTTTTCAGTCACCTTCCCAATAAGGCCTTCTCCAGCCTGACTTCTCTATCTAGAATTTCCACCACTGCCCAATATTTCACATCCTTCTCCCTCTCTATTTTTTTTTCTCCTTTAGGACTTGTCCGTATCTCACACACTATCTTACACACCAGGTCTGTTTTACAAACTTATCTTGTTTACTGTCTGTCTCTACTCATTAAACTACAAATTTCATAAGGACAAAGGTATTTTGTCCTTTTTTACTGAGTACTGAGCCCCCTCTGCCTAAAACAAGGCCTGGCAGAGAGCAGACACTCAATAAACACTGATTTAATTAATTTATTAATGATACGGCCTTGCCCAATTTAATTATGCTTGTGGATTCAAGCCATAAATTCTTGCAGTCGTCATGGTATACTTAAGCAACAAGCCAGGTGCTGTTCTAGTTGTTACTTCTCAACCTGGTTTCAAGACCTCCCATCTTTCTGATCACCCTCTGGATGTTCAAGTTTTTTACATCTCCAGATCAGGTTCCAGCCAGTGTTAAGTACAACAGAACACTGAACCCATAACATCTGTTTTTACACATGAAGCCTAAGGCTAACATCAACTTTTCTCTTATGATATCAGCCTGTAAACTCAACTTATACCGAATTTAAGGTCAAATAAAATCACCAAAGAAACTTAACTCTAATTTTTCTCCCTTCACATAAACATATGCATCAAGCAATATTCCCATCCTATAATGAGGTCTTCAAGTTTCTGTTACTAAATGTACAAATTCCAGGGTATCTCTACATACCTTTCTTGGTAAGATTTTGCTTAGCATTCCAAACCTCGAATTTTCTTTAAAGCAGTTTCTCAACCTTTTTCACTGTCACTGACAAAAGAGGTTTTTTAGACATTTTTTTCCTAATCATTCTCCCACATGAAACTTTTAATATCACAGATAAACTCTGTATCTATTATACTGTGTATCTGTTACGTACTTATGTATTGTGTGCTTTAAACATAAAAGGATAAAACTTCTGCCCTCTTCCCACCGATTTCACTTCTTTGAATATGTATACTTGAAAACCTTGATTCTGTCAACTACAACATTACCTACCTTTGTAGTGTTACTTCATGAGTATATATGTCAACAAGAAAACCACTTTAGTCAAAGATGAAAGTTGAGGACTTCCCTGGTAGTCCAGTAGGTAAGAATCCACCTGCCAATGCAGGGGACATGGGTTCAATCCCTGGTATGGGAAGATTCCACATGCAGTGGGACAACTAAACCCATGTGCCACCACTACTGAGCCCGTGCTTTACAGCCTACGAGCCGCAACTACTGAGGCCCGAGCACCAGAGCCTGAGCTCCTCAACAGGAGAAGCCACCACAGTGAGAAGCCCGTGCACTGCAACGAAGAGGAGCTCCCGCTCATTCCAAGCAGAGAAAGCCCGAAGACCCAGCAACGAAGATCCAGCAGCAGCCAAAAAAAAAAAGCTGAAAGTCATAACCAACAAAAGGCAAGTACAGACTGCAACATTACAGGAGGAAAAGCTCCCTCCCAGCTGATACAAATCTATTAAATCTACCGTTTTTTAAGTTGACTTATTCAGTGAGCTACAAACCCATCAAATAGCCACTTCATATTCTCCATCTTTTTCACCAGGACAGCATTTTGTTAAACTGAACACTCTGCTGCAATCAAAAGACTGCAGACTAATAACCTATCAAACCTTCTTAAAATCTATTTTAGAGAGAAAACAAGATTAGCACAG
The DNA here is from genome assembly GCF_002263795.3 of Bos taurus. Classification (NCBI taxonomy): domain Eukaryota; kingdom Metazoa; phylum Chordata; class Mammalia; order Artiodactyla; family Bovidae; genus Bos; species Bos taurus. The sequence goes on along the minus strand of NC_037337.1, from coordinate 82,920,174 downwards.
AATGACTTGTTTCAGTCTCTCCAAATTCCTCAAAAACCTGCTCCTTTCCTTGGTCTTCTGGTCCAGCTAATCCCTAACCTCACTCTTCCAGGAATTTCCTATCTCCCAAGGTTCAGATGAGTACTTTTTATTTTCCACATTTGAAGAGTTAGTCGCTCAGTCGTGCTCGACTCTTTGCGACCCCATGGACTGTAGCCCTCCAGGCTATGGAATTCTGTCCCATGGAATTCTCCAGGGAATAATACTGGAGCAGGTAGCCATTGCCTTCTCCAAGGGATCCTTCCAACCCAGGAATCGAACCAGAGTCTCCCACAATGCTGGCAGATTCTTTACCATCTGAGCCACCAGGGAAGCCCTTTTCCACATTATGTGTTAGCAAATGTTTTAAATGCAAATCTGACCATTCTGCTTCCTGGATATTCAAAATCTTTCCAGACTTTCTTCTGACAGTTAAATTCCCAACTCTTCAGCGTGATATGCAAAGCTTTCCACTATGAGGAAGTGTCCCACTTCCAGAAAGCTTTTTCATAATCATTTCATTCTGTACAGCTGAAATTCTCTTACACCCGAGTCTCAGCATCTACCTGCCCTCCCCACCCCGTCCACTTCCCCTCAGTCTGTGCAGATCTGAGAAGCAGTACCACCTCCTCAAAGATGTCCTCCACTCTCCATCACAACGTCACAAAGCATCTCACAACCAGCTTCAGAGGCACTCTGCATACATCTGGCAGTTACTTATCAGACCGCTTCCTCCACAACTGAGCCCTTCAAAAACCATGAGAGAAATCTGCAGCAAATGGATGGACCTAGAGATTATCATGCTAAATGAAGTAACAGAAAGACATAGTCATATGCCATCACTTATATGTGGAATCTAAAAAAAAGAGAAAGTAATACAAATGAATTTATTTACAAAACAGATTCACAGGCACAGAAAACAAAGTTAGGGGTGGAGAGAGATAAATTAGGAGGTTATGATTAACATATATACACTAAAACACATAAATATCAAGGTCCTACTGTGTAACACAGAGAACTACATTCACTATCTTGCAACTATATTCACTATCTTGTATAATGGAAAAGAATCTGAAAAGGAATATATACATATATATCTGAATCACTCTACTGTACACCTGAAAGTAACACAACACTGTAAATCATCTATACTTCAATAAAAAATGTGTGTGTGTGTGTGTGTGTGTGTACAAAGAATACTTGCTGCAAGCTGATCTCCTAAACTGGGAACTTGACATTCAACTTTGTACTCCCGGCACCAAGAATGCCACACCCTATGGGAACTGAAAGCCCAATATTTTTGAAAGTACAGAAACCATTCTCACTCTGGCTGAAGTGAAAAAGAGAAAATTTAGTCACTCAGTCATGTCCAACTCTTTGCAAACTTATGAACTGCAGCCCGCCAGGCTCCTCTGTCCATGGAATTCTCCAGGCAAGAATACTGGAGTAGGTTGCCATTTCCCACCCCAGGGGATCTTCCTGACCCAGGGATCAAACCCACATCTCTCACGTCTCCTGCGCTGGAAGTGGAGTCCTCACAACTAGGGCCACCTAACATTAAAAAAGCCAAACCGTACACACAGCGACAAGGGCTGGCAAGGATGCGGGTAAACTGGAACCTTCATGCGCTGCTGGTGGGAATATAAAAGGGAACAGCTGCTTTGGAAAACAGTCTTAGCAATTCCTCAAAAGGTTAAACAGTTACCGTATGATACAGAAATTCTACTCCTGGGTATAGACCCCAAAGAAACGAAAACATACGTACACACAAAAGCTTACACATGGATATCAGCATTATTTTTAATACCTTAAAGGTGGAAAGAACCCAAATGTCCACTAACTGATGGATAAACAAAGTGTTATATATCCATACAATGGAATATTATTGAGCAATAAAGTACTGACTCATGCTACAAGGTGAATGAATCTTGAAAACATTATGGTAAGTGAAAGAAGTCACAAAAGATCATATATGATTCCATTTATAGGAAACATTCAGAACAGACAGATCTATGGAAACAGAAAGCAGATTAGCAGCTCCTTAGGTCAGGGGCAGGGGAGCGGGGGAGGTGGCTGGATGATTACTGAAGGGCAGGAGGTTTCTTTTCGAGGCAATGAAAATGTTCTAAAATTGACTGTGGCAATGGCTGCACACAGCTATGAATACACTAAAAACCACTGACTTGTACACTTTAAATGGGCTAATTGTATGGTATGTGAATTATATATCAATAAAGCTGGTTTTGTTTTTAATCTGGTTTCTTCTGCAATGGCCTTAAACAGATGTGCTACTTCTGAAGCGGGCCTCATTTTGGCTTATCAGCAGGATTTGAAATCCTACAATCACAACTTTTGTTTCCTGGAGCTCCCCACCCATCTGGATGTAACCAGACTCCTTTTTATAGTTCTCCTGGCCTTAGAGGTATACTATCTGTTCTCTGAGCTTTGTG